>NC_056748.1:493760660-494046304 GCF_019279795.1 Protopterus annectens
AGAAAACTTAACTTAAAACAGGGCATAAAAAACAAGAATTTTAATGCTTTTTTCGATGGTACTGATGTTGAAGAAGTTACTAGCTTGGGTATTGTAGCTAACTTTGGTGAGTTGCCTATTGATGCTATTGATTGTCATTCTGGTTCTACATTTACAGACAGTGATAGCACTGACTCAGAAGTTAGTCCAGCATCTCCTTTAAAAAGGAAGAGCACATTTGATCCCCCTCTTAATCCAGCTTTGAACATTTTTTCTAAGGTTTGTGAGAGAGAAATAAGAGCTACTTTAAGCAGTAAAACTCCTTTTAAATGGCATAATTTAACTAAGAAAGAGAGGGCAGCAGTTGATAGCCTTAGTGTGAATCCTGACATTAAAATCCTTAAAGCTGACAAGGGAGCGGGCATTGTTATTATGGAAACTAAATGTTATAACAGTAAGATGGAAGCTATATTAGCTGACACTGAGAAATACAAAATAGTTTCCCCTGATTTTGTTTCCAACAGTTCTTTGAGAATTGATAATACCTTAGCCAGACTATATCAGGAAGGTAGTATTCTGAGCTGGAAATGGAAGTTAAATCACCACAGGTGGGAAGATTTTTTGGGATACCAAAAACCCATAAAAATCCTACAGATCCCCCTCTTAGGCACATTGTGGCATCTGGGAAAACCAAAACTGAATTTATTTCAGCCTTGTTGGATTTTTTCCTTAATCCTTTAGTTCAAGGTTCTCAATTTTAGCTACAGGACTCTTGGGTATTTTTAGATGAAATCTACAGGTGCCTACCTCTTGATAGACAATACACAATAGTCACTTTGGACGTGGTAGCTTTATACCCCAGCATTCCTCACCATGAAAGGTTTGGAAAATGTGACTAATTATCTTGTCAAACATACTTCTACTCCCCCTCACAGAGTTATTACTTTCAACACTTTGCTTAAGCTGGTTTTGGATAATAATTTTTTCACGTTTAATGGTATCTTATACCAGCAACTTCAAGCAGTAGCCATGGGAGCTAAGGTAGCTCCAGCATATGCCAATCTAGTACTTTGTGCTTGGGAAGCTGACATTTTATCTAAGCTAGAGGGTTTCAAATTTGTCAGTAATTACAAGCGTTTTATTGACAATATTTTTTCTTGTGGAAAGGGTCTCTTATGGAACTAGATTGTTTTCTTGATCAGGTGAGCTGGAGTATACAGTTTTTGGATTTTACTGTCTCTGGAAAAGGGAATGTAGTAAATTTCTTGGACATTACCATGGCCTTAGATCCCCTTACTTACAGATTCTCTTCCAACATCCATAGCAAAAGCACTTTTCATAACAACTACCTTGAGTTTTTGAGCCAACATCCTCCCTTTATGAAAAGGAACATAGTGAAGGGGCAATTTGTACGTCTTAGTCGTATTGTGAGTGATGATGATGTTTTTTCCAATGAAAGTCAGTTTCTGAAACAATTTTTTGTTGACAAACATTACTCTGAAAATCTGGTTTCTGATGTTTTGAATGAAGTTACTTCATTTAGATACAGTACATATCCTCCCATTCTTAAATTTGGTTACATTCCCAAGTCTTCAGGTCCTGCTGATGATCTCACCAGATTTCCCCTTCCCATTCTTCTAGATGCAGTACCCATTAGGAACATTTTGCCTAAGAATTGGGATATTATTAAGAGTAGCCATGAGTTGCCCAGGGTATTGGGTGACACCCCTAGTTTTAGTTACAAGAAAACTAGGTCTTTGAAGAATCTTTTTGAAAAAAACATCCCCTTATATATATATATAGAGGTAAGTTTCCCGAACCCTGCTGTAGTGCGATGCACTTCAAAACACAGGCGGGGCAAACTATATATATATATATATATATATATATATATATATATATATATGTGTGTGTGTGTGTGTGTGTGTGTGTGTGTGTATCTCATTCATTGTATATGTATCGCATACACTATTGCTCTAGAGGTGAGACACATGATGGGGTAAGGTATGACAGTAAGTTTTGTACAGCTTATGAGATGCATTGAACATATGCTAAATTGCATATATCAACTGAAGGGTACATATGTAACCATACAAACATAACCACTATGATACACAGCTACAGTGTACATTACCTGTAGTAAACACAGATGGGTATTAGAAGAGTGGATGGAATTTCTTCTGTCATTGTGATGAGCAGGATCAGTAAAGCCAATATGTGTGTGTGTATACTGGTTCATAAGAGTAGAATCTTATTAGCCAAGTACATAACACTCTCTGTACTGTCACATAGTAGTGTAGCTCATCTGACTTTTCTCAATTAACACCTAAACTTACTGTATCCAGGTTTGAGGAAAAAAAACACATACATGAAAAAAAACATGATATTGCTTCAAATCGCTGAAGCACCAAATAGTAAATAGTAGTTAGATGGTAGCATCATATCTGAGATGTTATCTCATGCATAGACTGAAACTGTAGAAACATTAGCTATGTAATAAACCATTTATAACTTTAGAATATTATCCTCAATAGGAATTAATGAGTTTGATCCTGGCTCCTCCTTCGCAGATCGTTGTACCAATAAGGCATCCTGTTTGTGCTGTAAACGAAAAGTAATGTAAACATATTTGGTTGTTGTATTAAAGCAAAAATAATGAAGAAATATAGAAAAAAAAAGCATGAAATGGGAGCTTTCTATGATGAAGTGGTGAGTCGGTAAGAATACTACTTAAAAAGAAGCAGTTTAAAAAAGAAAACATTAAACTTTGGCTTGACATGTGCTGTGCAGTTTTAGAAATGCTACTTCCAGTTCTTTTATACTCTTGTTCTGGCTCCCACACCTGCTGACCATCTAACCACTTCTAATATGGCCCATTTGTTCCCCATCATCTGGACAAGAGCATTTCATGGCACTGCCATCATCCAGGCAGTCATGAGGAATATTTTCATTTTTTGGCCTAACCCCTCCACCAGTGGTAGATGTGAAGACCTGTGTTGCCTGTGTGTGTGTGTGTGTGTGTGTGTGTGTGTGTGTGTGTGTGTGTGTGTGTGTGTGTGTGTGTGTGTGTGCGTGTGTGCGTGTGTGTGTGTGCGTGTGTCTGTGTTCCTGCCCGTGGCCCAAGAAAGGCAGTCATGCAGATGCAGTTTGGCAGGGCCGGGTTCATGTCACTGGTCCACAGTGGTGCATGCTATCCACCTGTCTCTCCAATAGGTGTCAGCTTTGCAGTGGGTTGAAACTGCATCCGCCCCTGTCTCGCTGTTCTAGCACCCAAGTCATTAATCAGTCTGATGTCCTCTCAGTCACTGAGCTCCTTCTCTCTGTGCCATGGAACAAAGCTTGTCTCTCCTATTTTTGACAAGGAAAGTTAAAGTAGTGAGTGGTTAACTGGGAAGGAAGGTTATGATGAGAGTAGTTTGGTTTATTTTTTGTGGGGTGGGAATAGAGAAGTCCTGCTCTTTGCTGTTCAATCTAAAAAGCTGTTTTAAATTTGATGAAGAGACTCGTATTCAAAATGAACGTGCATAGAAAATGTGTTTTTCTGTAAGATGTACCTAAGCAGAGGACTGCAGAAATATTATTTCTATACTCTATGGAAAAAGAAACAAAATGTTTACTAAATGAGAATAGGGCTATAATCAGTAAAGAAAAGAAATGATAATCCAGTTACTCAAAACTGCTTGCCATAAATTCTGAAGCTGGTACTTTAAAAGTTCTTTTACATGATTGGACCATATTTCAGTAAGACAGTTAATTATTTGAACTTGAATGGTTGCATATATGGTGTACTGAGAATGTTGTTTCTTAAACATTTTTTATTTGCTTAAAATTTTGAGTTTTTAATTTTAAGATAAACTGATCATAAAGTTTTCTTGTCTTTGTTTTTACAGCCTCTGTTTTAGCTCCTTATGGTTTTTAGCACATTTTAGTTTCTAGGCCATAAGGAACTTGAATGAGAAATAAAATTAAAAAGCAGATTTCTTTTGTTGAAATAAAACAGTAAATATGGTTAAACGCACAAGTTCCAACAGTGAAAGTGATGGATGTAGCAGATGATGTTCCCCCGGATTTTCTAAACTGCCGTGCAGGACTAGCATAGTCCTGCACAGAAGCGCCCGTTTAGGAGCAGGATGGCGGCACGCCATGCATATTAATAAGGCATGCTGCTCGCACTCCTAGGCTTACACGGAGCATGTACGAGTGCAGGGGGTGTGTCTGAGAGCAGAGCTCTCAGAATAAACACATCCCTGCAATGTAGAACATCAGAAAGTGGTAAGAAATGAGTGAGACCCCTCATAGGTTCCCTCATATGCCCACCAACATGTGTACAACAGCAACAGTACATAAAAAGTAATTGAAGAAACCCCTTTATTGTTTTTTAAAAATCCGAGTACAGCTAACCATAGGTGCACGGGTGTGCCCATCGCTTAGCTACGGTTAAAGCAGCTTAAAAGGCTGAAGAGGATAACAAGGAAGATATATGCAAATGAAGCAGCACAGCAATAGTGTAGTGTGCAGAGCATTCACCTAATGAGCAGGTATTCCCGGTTCGAGTCCCACTGCAGCACAGTCTATTTTACATGGCAAAGCACGTTATAACCAATATTTTTGTTGCAAAACCCACTACATAGCATATATTTATGAACTGGAGTACTGCAGGAAATGCACATGTGAAGTGTCAATGTCATAATGAATAAGGCACTAGTAAGCAGGTTTAAGCACAAATAAGCAGTAGTAAGCATATGTAAGCACTAGTAAGCGTGTTTAAGTGCATTTGCATGGGGGTAAGCACTGCCTACACAGGTGAAGCAATGTAAAAGCTAACTGAGTGTAAGAAACTGTAACCGGAACTTAGCATTGCTTACCACCACGCATACACATGCAAACCGGCCTACAACTGCTTTAAAGTGCCTTAATCACTCTGTCCAACGGCCTGTGTTCTGCCCAGCAACAAAATAAACAACCTCACTTCTTAACTAGATACAGATATATATATATATATATATATATATATATATATATATATATATATATATACATGTGACTACACAGACACATGCAGAGATATGTACAGTAAGATACATATGTAGAAGGTGCACACAATATGGAACAGCCACCGTGCCTACAGTTCACACCTGAACAATTTGACACTGTATGGGCCACCGATACAAATTACAATCGTTGCCTGCAACATATACCCACAGAGAGGTCATAGAAAAAACACCACACACAGGTTTGCAGAAATGGAAAACCTTTATTTGTGTACTATTACAGTTCTATATGCCATGTCATATAGCTGTTCAGACACTGACATCCATATAAACAGAGTAATGCAACTGTGAAACAGTTATACTAATACAGTAGTCTGGAAAGGTTCACAACTGTTGCTGCCCAGGCCAAAGCCTTCAAATTGTACAATAGTAAAAACAGACTGGAAACAGGATATCAAACAATCACCAGTATATAATGCATGCGTATAGTTCACCAGCCTCTATCTGCACTCTATACAAAATCACCAGTTGGATAAGACTTCACTTGACCAAATGGGATGTAACTGTGACATAACAAGGCATAACTGACACCATCACAAGCACACTGACAAACAGAACAGTCTGCAGGAGGCAGTAGGCCTGCATTAACCCAGTTTATGTGTATAATGTAAATATAGGTGAAGTATACGGTACTGCACATCTAGATACCTTAAGCCAGCTCACCCCTGATTCCCCCAAAATTTGTAACAGCCTAGGTCATTTATGGTGCATCCCCCCACTAGTCTCAATACTACAGGACCATGTACCACTGTTACATACACTGGCCTCTGGAGTGCATAAGGGCACACATGTATTGTGTAGGTGAAGCCCACACATATATGGCCCCAGCACCACTGTATGTGTGGGGGATACAACAGCAGTAGAATGATGGCAGCAATGGCAGTGTGATATACACACAGCCCACTACAGAACAAACCCTGACAGCATGTCATGTGTGCAAAGCTTGGTATGTAGGTAGAGGACAAAGGCTGGAACACATTCCCATATGTGGAAAGCTGTTGCCATACACTGAGCAAGTTGCTGGTGTTACTGGATAGTCTGCAACATACTCTTAGCCAGGGAATTGAGGTTAGAAACATAAATGGATGTAGCCATGTACTGATAGCACTCAACACACACACACTGCCAGTGAAATATCTGACACAGGACCTGTGTGGTGGACAGACAAAACATGATAGGCACACCTCTAGCCACCAACAGGATAGGTCCACACTTGAGAGCTATGCAGACAGACTGCATTCCAAGGTAAACTAGTATGTACACACACACCCTGTAATACCAGTACTATGCAAAGCATAACACAACTCTACTCACACTCTGTCTGTAGTTCTGGAACCTCCTAAAAATAAGTATCTGGCCTGAGTGTGCTGGTTCCCCTGGAAGAGGTATTGCTACCTGCTGTCGAACACTGATGCCCACACACAGGAAGTACTACACAGCAAGCTGCATGGAGAGAGAGAGAGAGAGAGAGAGAGAGAGAGAGAGAGAGACTAAAACAAAAGTGGAAAAAGGAAACATAACTGATAACGCAGCTGCCATTCATAAATACATCATCTCACAACAGGTATGTGAAGTATATGTACATGTGTTATATGTGCCATCAGGTGTTGTTGTGATGATGTTCAACTGAACAACTGCTATGGGCAATAGTATTTGTCCCTGTGGGTAGAGAGCCATAGCTGTTAACTGTGCAGGTCAGCTCTGACAGGCTGTAAGCCATCATAGTTTGTGTTGTATAATGGGATTATGTATATGACGTGGCCAATAGCTGGTGGTGGAAGTAATGCCATTATGATGGACACGTGGGAGCCACAGACCACCATTGGCAGGATACCTAGGTGAATCTGTAATGTACCATGCCGGAATGCCATAGATGTGTAATAGGGTTACCTGCAAAAAGGTCCCACATATACCCCACTAATGTCAGGCCATGTCCATATGTGGCACCTGTCTGTGTTGTAGCAAGGCAGAACAGTGCAGCTGTGCAGGAAAGTGTTGTGAGATTGTGGAGCTGATGTCTGAATGTACCCCACATAAAGGTATGCATATGTGTACATATGTCACATATATAATATATAAGGATAAATATATATCAGCATGTATTTCCAGAAATATGCATATACCCATGTGTAGACATATATATGTGTACATGGGTCCCCTTTAGTTGACCGAACTGACGATTCCCCGACACGCGGAAGACGAAGACCAAATGACCGACAGGTGAGTTTACCGAAAGGGTGATTTGCCGACAGCGGAAAGACCGACAAGGGTAATGTGTGAGCGCGACTCGGTAAGTGTGCGACAGTGACGGAGTTAGGAGTGGTCAGGTAAGTGTGCGATATTGTGGGATTTTGGGTTAGGCAGTGGGAAAGGTGAGTGTGTGTTAGTGTCGGAGTTAGGGTTCAGGTAAGGTAAATGTGTGATAGTGAGGGACTGTAGTTTAGGGACGGGTTAAGTGAGTTAGGTTTAGAGTGCGGGTAGGGTGAGTGTGCGATAGTGACAGGCTTCATGTTTTTGGGTGGGTTAAGTGAGTTAGGGTTAGGGTGCAGGTAGGTGAAGTGTGCGATAGTGACAGTCTTTAGGTGTAGGGGTGGGTTAAGTGAGTTAGGGTTAGGGTGCAGGTAGGGTGAGTGTGCGATAGTGTCGGACCTTGGGGTTAGGGGTGGGTTAAGTGAGTTAGGGTTAGGGTGCAGGTAGGGTGAGTGTGCGATAGTGTCGGACCTTAGGGTTAGGGTTTGGGTTAGGGCTAGTGGCTATGCTATGTAGTGTAATGTGTTGTTTACGTTAGGTGTGTCGGTGTAATGGTGTTCGGTGTTTTGCGTTGTCGGTTTTGTGTGTTGTCGGTTATCTGGTCTCGGTGGTTTGTGTGTCGGCGAACTGGCGTTTCGGTCTTTTAAAGTAGACCCGTGTACATATATATAAATTCACATATATCTGCACATATATGGATATATACCTATATGCACGTCTACATATGTACAAACACACACACAAGCAGATATGTATGGAAAGACATGTCCCCTATATCACTACGATAGTGATGTGTGCTATGTGCAAGGCAGCAGCATACATAGCAATACACACAGATATCTACAGCTGGCAGTGTGTGCATCATGGATGGGTATGTCACGTTAGTCCCTTCCTAGCACCACAATGCCCCCGTCTGTGAAGTATGCAATGAGAATATGGGGAAGTATGGCAGATACACACATGGAGGTGGTCAGGATTGGTAGATATAGAGGACAGTCTACAGGGATGGTATGTGACACATGTGGTGGGTAAACACCGTGGATGGTGTGTGGTCCATGATGTGGATGCCCCATGATCCCCAATATGGGCACAGTGGGAACAAGGCTCCCACCAACTGCCACTCACAACAGCAGTCCACATCCTGAAGGTGCCAGGTCTGGCGGCTGAGCAGGAGGAGCATGTTAGCCGTGTGAATGTGTACTGGGTGCCTCAGACTGATGTAGCACATCCCTCGTGTCTATGGAGGCTGGTATGGAACAGACCCTAGACCCGAGCTCAGGTGACAGGAACATGTTGGTATGTGCCCCGAAGGGGTGGAGGCCAACATCCCTTGGGTGATTCCACCTGATGGTATTGCTGTAATAGTACACGAGGAGGCCCCAGGTTGGCACACACCCATGATTCGGCTAGGTATCCTGGTCAGATGGGTGTGGAGAGGTGGATTAGCTGGCCAATGGAACATATACATGTTATTGTGTGACTGTTATAGTACATATGTTGCTAGTAATAGTCTACACAATCCCAGTACATGTCCAACAGCATGCATAGATCTCCCAATAACACAGACTGTCAGATGTGCAGCAATCTCAGAGCAGCCATACCACTAGCATATATGTAACCATAGTTGCCCTGACAATGGCATGCAAGTGAATAGTCTGTAACAGGCCAGCATTGTTAATGTCCACACAGGGGACATGGCTACAATCACATAGCAGAAGGTGTGGTACAATACACAATCTGTCCAAACGGTAGTTAAGCTGTAGCCATACCTAATGAGTTGTGTGTACAGTCTGTTGAAGCTGATATGGTGGGGAAGGCGACAGAGATGTGTATTACGAACTGTGGTAACCTTGCCATAGAGTTGCTCAGGCCTGTTTCCATCTTCATGTCTTTCAGGCAAGATGTCACACATCAGGTTACCCGTGTATTCAGCAGAGGAGAATGAGATCATTATCAACCACCTGGTTCAGCACTACCAGGTTCTCTTTGGCAGGACAGCCCATGACCAGCAGGAGTGGACCACCCTGTGAAATGATCTAGTCCACAGGGTCAATGATGTCGGCCTGCATAGCCGCATTTATGAGCAGGTCTGGCATCATTTCAGCAACCTGCTTCGCAATGCCCGTCAGTGTGCTGCTGCAGTCTGGGGGATCACCATGCCACAAGGGGGTCCATGCCATCCATCCCCCCCTGACACGTGTGGAGGAGCTCCTGGCCAGCTTCGTGGCACCTGCCCGTCCAGAACACCATCAACCATTGGACCCCCTTTGTGGAGGTGGGTGTCACCCACACACCAGCCGAGGAGCATACAGGTAAGGACACAGGACACATCAGTAGACCACTGTTGTGTAAATATCTGCAGTGGTACAGGTAGATCATGCATATCTGATATGCCATACATATATTGTGTTGCTGCATTGTAGTGATAAACAGATGTCCAGATGTGGTTATATTGTGGGAATTTATGGCTGATGTATAATAGTACTGCACCCAGTCTGTAGCAGTGCCACAGGTGTGGCCACTGACATTGCATCTCTCACCAACTTATGTAGGTCCCTCCGGGGTAACAACAAGGCAGCAGCCTGTAGCTGGTGAGTATGTCTTATGTAGATGCATGCCAACACACCGGACATGTAATGGTGACGGTATATTCCATGCCCACATTTAACATACTTACCCTGAATGCATGCTGTACATGTGCATGTATTGTTGCTGTGAAATGCATGGTCTCACAGGGGCGACCATGATGGGGTATTGAAAGGGTATGTCACACACCTGCATGACAACTAACATCCTGTCATTTCAGAATGTGCCCACAGGGGTTAACATACTGTTGGTAGACATGGCCTACAGTAGTGACATGTTCTGAACAACACCCATATACGGTGCAACACCAGTGTATATACCTGTAGGGCAATGTCAACTGCTGCTGAGATACACTATGGCATATGACATTACAGTAGTCCACATTATCAGCTGGGTCTAGGCTGCAACATGTGGTGTTCAGTGTATGGGACACTGCAAGCTGACACAAATGTGTAGCCTTACCTGTCATGCATCTGTATAAAAGCTGGGGGGGGGGGTCTCAGCATGAAACACCAGTGCATTGAATCAGGGATCCTAAGGATGGTAGCAATGGCTCTTTCTGCATATCGTCAGGTTCAGGACCTGTGGCAGCCATAACCCTATCCACAGTGCAATAGTGATGGCATTGTGCGAACACCATAGGATGTGCACATGAGTAGACCTTGCAATCATGCAGAATAGGGGGACATGTGTAGGGTAGTGTGAACATACACTGACAGTTGCAGAAGGCCCATGCTGGTATACCTCTGCCATGAGCAGTGACTGCTGTAGTACACACAACAAAAGGTGTGATAAACCGTCATAAGGGTGTGCACACATATGCCCACATGGTGTGTATGCGTTGCGGTCAGCAGCCGCACACCTAACACAATCTGTAGACACTGCATGTGAAGGTACAGGACATATGTTACATGTGTACTGCTAAGATATGCAGTGCTGTGGTCCCATGGCAGATCACGGATGTGTGTGTAAAATCAATAAAGGTGTGTACACCCCCCATAGCCACGGTATGCTCTGATGGTTGTCAGTGTAAGCATTTCTGCAGTGGTCATACATGGTCTGTTGATGTTGACAGCTGTAAATCTGACATCAGGCACTCACCAATGACAACAGTCCACATATCATCCCAGGTATATGTTGCTGAAACACATAGGAGCTGTGAGAGGTATAGCTGACATAACTGACACAGTACTACACATTCCACAATGGATTGTACACCTGTGAGTTGTGGTGCACAGTACATGGCAGGGTGCAGAACAGGTGCACAGCAATACTGTGTACATGGGTGCAGTGGTATCCAGCAGTAGGGGCATCACCTAGTCACAGCACATGCATCATACACATGTATACCACTGCTAGCATGGAGTGAGTATAGCTGAAATGCATGCTGTTCTATACCATATGTTCTGCATGTTGGCAGATGGGTAATAGGAGGACTGTGTGTACAAACATTGTTCAACTTCACCTGTATATGTGTGTGTGTGTGTGTGTGTGTGTGTGTGTGTGTGTGTGTGTGTGTGTGTGTGTGTATCCTGGTGGTTAGTTTGCTTGCAGGGTCACTCTGGTGAAGTGGTGGGAGGTAGATGCTTGTATTATGCGTGTGTGCATGTGTGTGTGTGTGTGTGTGTGTGTGTGTGTGTGTGTGTGTGTGGCCATGTATGCACATGTGTGATTGTGGGGTGTTCATACGGCTGCACCCCCCTTTGGGACCATGCAGTACATCGACATGGAGTGCCACATTGCACACCAGGAATACCTGTCATGTACTCACAGGACAGCACAGAAGAAATGGAAACAGTTGATCTGCTGTGGCGACCCCTAATGGGAGCAGCCGAAAGAAGACTCACAGGATAGCAAATAGCATAATATGGTCTGTAGCATGGAACAGGCATCCAGAGGGAAGGTAGAGTCCAGGTACACACTTAATATTGCCGTCAGCAGAGAGGTCACCTACAACCCACATATGCAGCTCTACAGATGCATTGGGGATGTAATAGTCAACACCAGGGAGTGCATCCAAATATTACAGCTGACACATGATGGGCCGATGGAGCAGCATATCTGGCATGTACTGAGCATTACATACACGTGGCACACCAGTGGGAGCTATTATGGGTACAACATAGTAGTCCACACATATAGGGGCCATGCACATCATTCTGGCCATACAGAGGGTGCATACCGAATGACAGCATTGAGGCCATGTAACTCCACTACACACAGGTCAGGCAGGTAATGTAGCAACAGGCCTTGTGTTGTACCTGCTTGTGTGGGCATTTAGAGGACTGTCTTGTTAATGAGTGGTATCAATGTGTGTATGTTAACAAGTGTGAAGCAGGATGGGGTAACACATGGACATATATGTGGGACTGTCTGTAAAGCCATGGACAGGTATTATGGAGATGTGTGTGTGTGTGTGTGTGTGTGTGTGTGTGTGTGTGTGTGTGTGTGTGTGTGTGTGTGTGTGTGTGTGTGTGTGTGTGTGTACTGTTAAGCAATGCTGTACAGGTTTTAAGGTGCGGTTATTGTTTTCCCCCCACAGGTGGCGAGGTGGGTTAGGGTCCCTCCTGCATCCAATCTGATGTAGGTGTCTATATAGACACTGATGATGATGATAATGTTGAGGCACAGGTGGGGTTGTCAGGGGCTGACACTGTGCCAACATTTGACATCCCCCTTTTAGCCTCTCCCACCCCCGCACACAGTTACAGTGCCAATACACACCCTATCACCAGTGGCCATAGCAGAGGGACAGCTGGGTGTTCAGTGGCAGTGCAAAGGAAAGTGTGGTAACCATGCCTACTGTGTTCAGTTGCAGCGGACATAGCTGGATGTCTGGCAGGCTGCCACATAGGCGAATGTCTCAAGGTGTTTGTGGTAGGGCTGCTGGGCATCATGCCCCTAGCATAGGCAACATAGCTGCAACCAGCAGAAGCATGTTCCAGGCTGTAATGGCAGTGCAGGCACATATTGAGCGTTACACCAGACAGGGCCTTAGGCTGCATAGGGCTTCTCTCACATCCATATTTGACAACCTCCGTGAACTGTCAGGTGCCATCCATGCTTCTACCGAGCAAGTGGATAGATGGCATGATGAGATGATGGCCCTCACCAGCCGTGATGTGTCCGTGCTTCAACATGTAGTGAGGATGCGGGGACGCTCGTGTGGCCATAGGCCAGAAACAGCTGGCAGTCATTGTGGGTGTGCTAGGACACCAAGGGGCTCCTGTAGTGGCAGTAGCAGCCCTGGCAGTGTGGGGTGTGTGCTGTCCACACCACACCACAGCAAGTCATGTGCATGTGGTTCTGGCCAGTCCCAGGAGGGACCAGCCGACAAATTCCATCAGCAGCTGAGAGTAGCACTTCAATGCTTGTACCTGCATGTGCACACGGACCCCTGGCAGGCACAGTCCAAGTGTCCGTGGCCAGAGGCAGTGAACTCCACACCCTGCTAGGTATGGTTACAGCTGTCCATAAACACCTGTATAGGGCAGCCACAAGGTAGAACTGTGTGCATGCATACCCACACACTATGCAAACACACCTAGGGCAACCTCATACCTACACACACCACATCACCTCAGCCAGCTCCCCAGAGTACTCCCCTCACCCACACATATGGTGTCAAATGTATGGCCCACCCTCGGCCTCTTGCAGACCAACACCACACCCTGTGCATATGATGATACCTGTGCCCCATCCCTGTTATCCATACCTTTGATGCAGGGACAGGCTGATATAGTTCTGATGCGCATGGTGACTGTACACCAGTGTATTACAGTCCTGCAGTGTAACATGTTGCAGAGTGTAGAGTGTGAGGCATATTTGACAGGTAGCATAGCCATCCAACAATGATGCCTTCTAGCTGTTAGTAACACTGCTTGGTTGTGGTCTCTAAAATGATATGCAATTGTGTTGTAGGTGTATATGTGTCAGCATGAGGATGCCCTGTGCATATGATAATACCTGTGCCCCATCCCTGTCATCCATATCATCAATGCAGGGACAGGCTGATATGGTTCGATGCACATGATGACTGTACACCAGTGTACCACAGTCCTGCAGTGTAACATGTTGTAGAAAGTACAGTGTGAGGCATATTTGGCAGGTAGTATAGCCGTCCAGCAATGATGCCTTCTAGCTGTTAGTAACACCGCTTGATTGTGGTCTCTAAAATGATATGCAATTGTGTTGTAGGTGTACATGTGTCAACACAAGGATGGTCTGCAGTCATATTGC
This sequence comes from Protopterus annectens, assembly GCF_019279795.1. Lineage (NCBI taxonomy): Eukaryota > Metazoa > Chordata > Ceratodontiformes > Protopteridae > Protopterus > Protopterus annectens. Next base: position 493,774,766 of record NC_056748.1, read on the forward strand.
ACAACAGGGTATGTCACTGTGGTGACACCATGGCAGTGACATATCTGGGGTACAGTCAAACACATTTCATAGGTTACTATTTGGGGTATTGCCTGTGCCACATAGACAAGTGGCCCGCTGAGGCATGTATACCCTGCAACCTGATGTAGATCCATCCACATGCATGCACACTGTTACTTGCCAACACTGGGACTAGACCCCTACCTAGCAATATCATGATACTGATGTGTGTGGCTTACATTGCACAAACACTGCCTTAACCACTCTGTATCCAAGAGACCTTGTTCTGCCCAGCAACAAAATGAGCAGCCCTTGCAGGTCTTGAACTCGGGACCCTTTACACTGAAGTCACAACACTTAACTACTACATCATGACCACTGTGGTGACAGCTGTTGTATTACCAATATAGCTTTCATTACACATATTGAGTGGTATTGATCAATTGCCTTTACTTCCTAGATTGTGTAGTCCTTGTCATTAATAATGACTGTTGCATCACATATGTTGTTTTATCATAATGTACACATAGCAGATACATACGGTGGGATACATGTGGGAGGGTATACATAACAGTGACGTTTACTCATGACAGGTATATGATTGTATACATATCATAGGTGTATATATGTCTACATATACATACACAGGTATACACATACATATGTCTGTATACACATCTGTATAGTACTACATATATATGGCCATGTATACATCTCTTCATATGTACATATGTATACATATCTATACATATATGTATCTGTACATATGTGTATATATAGGTATACTTATATGTACATATAAATATATGTGTATATAGCTATATATGTATGCACATCCTATGTGTACAGATAATGCCTAGTTATGTTGGTATATATACAGATATTTATAAGTATATGTGCATACATATCTATTCTGATCTGACATGGCTTAGTGGTAAGTTACTTTGACTATGGTGTGTAGTGTCCTGGGTTTGAGCCTTGCAGAGGCTGTCTATTTCACCCCACCTAAGTACTATGTTCAGTCATAGCCTCACCTCAGGCTTTTTGCCCACTCAATGGTGCACAGCAATGGTTATCCCACTCCACAAAAGGGGAGCCACCATGGACCCCGGGAACTACTGCCCCATTAGCCTGATGAGCCTGGTCTGCAAGGCTATGGAATGTATCATCATGGAAATTATAAACAATGACATTGGTAATCTCCAAACTCTGGACCCTACCCAGTTTGGGTTTGTAAAAGGCAGATCATGTCTCCTAAACCTGATGGACATCTTTGAAGCAGTCACCAAAGCCGTAGATGAGGGTAAGGTGGTTTAAACAGCCTATCTAGATCTCGCCAAGGCTTTCAACACCATCCCCCACTTTGGAATTATAGGTTTAAACTGTGAGCTTTGGCCGGTTAAGACCTGCATGATATCAATTGAACGCATAAGTGTAGCTAAGTAACTTTTACCTGCACTTTTTAAAGTAATTTGTTTGTGTTGCATTGAGCAATATCTAGCTAGAAGTTGACTGTTTTTTCTGTAGTGCATGTGGTATTTTCTGTTAAGGCTTGTTAAAAACCTGCATAGCCAGTGATAGGTGGGGGTAGTAGTTTCCTTCATTGTTATTCAGTTTCTGTCTTATACAAGTGGTACAGTGAATTATCTTCTGTTTAAACTGTGAGCTTTGGCCGGTTAAGACCTGCATGATATCAATTGAACGCATAAGTGTAGCTAAGTAACTTTTATCTGCACTTTTTAAAGTAATTTGTTTGTGTTGCATTGAGCAATATCTAGCTAGAAGTTGACTGGTTTTTCAGTAGTGCATGTAGTATTTTCAGTTAAGGCTTGTTAAAAACCTGCATAGCCAGTGATAGGTGGGGGTAGTAGTTTCCTTCATTGTTATTCAGTTTCTGTCTTATACAAGTGGTACAGTGAATTATCTTCTGTTTAAACTGTGAGCTTTGGCCGGTTAAGACCTGCATGATATCAATTGAATGCATAAGTGTAGCTAAGTAACTTTTATCTGCACTTTTTAAAGTAATTTGTTTGTGTTGCATTGAGCAATATCTAGCTAGAAGTTGACTGTTTTTTCAGTAGTGCATGTGGTATTTTCTGTTAAGGCTTGTTAAAAACCTGCATAGCCAGTGATAGGTGGGGGTAGTAATTTCCTTCATTGTTATTCAGTTTCTGTCTTATACAAGTGGTACAGTGAATTATCTTCTGTTTAAACTGTGAGCTCTGGCCGGTTAAGACCTGCATGATATCAATTGAACACATAAGTGTAGTTAAGTAACTTTTATCTGCACTTTTTAAAGTAATTTGTTTGTGTTGCATTGAGCAATATCTAGCTAGAAATTGACTATTTTTTCAGCAGTGCATGTGGTATTTTCTGTTAAGGCTTGTTAAAACCCTGCATAGCCAGTGATAGGTGGGGGTAGTAGTTTCCTTCATTGTTATTCAGTTTCTGTCTTATACAAGTGGTACAGTGAATTATCTTCTGTTTAAACTGTGAGCTTTGGCCGGTTAAGACCTGCATGATATCAATTAAACGCATAAGTATAGCTAAGTAACTTTTATCTGCACTTTTTAAAGTAATTTGTTTGTGTTGCATTGAGCAATATCTAGCTAGAAGTTGACTGTTTTTTCAGTAGTGCATGTGGTATTTTCTTTTAAGGCTTGTTAAAAACCTGCATAGCCAGTGATAGGTGGGGGTAGCAGTTTCCTTCACTGTTATTCAGTTTCTGTCTTATACAAGTGGTACAGTGAATTATCTTCTCTTTAAACTGTGAGCTTTGGCCAGTTAAGACCTGCATGATATCATTTGAATGCATAAGTGTAGCTAAGTAACTTTTATCTGCACTTTTTAAAGTAATTTGTTTGTGTTGCATTGAACAATATGGAGCTAGAAATTGACTGTTTTTTCAGTAGGTCTCCACCCACCCTCCCTGTTTTTGTCTTGGTGTTAATCTTGGTGGCTTTGAAACTGCCCACCCCTCTTGTAAATTTGCACTTGGATACTCCTCCTGGGCCCATCTCATTTGCTCACTCAAAAAAAAAAAAAAAAAAATGTATCTGCTTTTACTGTATTTGTGTTTCTTCCTACTTTATTTTGCTTTTGCGTCATCTTAATAGTACTCAGTTGTATTTATTACTGCTTGGTGTAACTCACTCTAAGCCTTTTAGTTTAAGCACTTGAGCTTCAGACCAGTTGTTTTACATTAGGAAGGTTTGTGGCCTGCACTGTGGTGGCAGGACAGGTAGCTTACATCCTTCTAAGTTGGGAACTGCTGATTGAGGGCTCAGTGTCTGTTATTCTAAAAGTGTATTAGTTCTGGTTTAAGCACTTGGGCTTCAGGCCAGTTATTTTACATTAAGAAGGTTTGTGGTCTGCACTCTTGTGGGAGGAGAGGCTGGACTCTGCCCTTCTGAGCTGGGAATTTCTGGTTAAAGGCTTATAGTGCCTGCATATTTGAACTGTTTCTTACTAAATTGGTACACCTTGTTTGCTGTAGCATAGACTAGATCCAGGCCTGCTGAATCTAGCTTTGTTTGTATAACTTGAGCACTAATCCAGGCATTCTTTAAAGTATTCAGTTGTATTTATTACTGCTTGGTAGTAGCTTGATTAAAGTGTAGCTATCATTCTAAGTCTTTTGGATTAAGCACTTGGGCTCAGACCAGTTGTTTTACATTAGGAAGGTTTGTGGCCTGCACTGTGGTGGCAGGACAGGTAGCTTACATCATTCTAAGTTAGGAACTGCTGATTGAGGGCTCAGTGTCTGTTATTCTAAAAGTGTATTAGTTCTGGTTTAAGCACTTGGGCTTCAGGCCAGTTATTTTACATTAAGAAGGTTCGTGGTCTGCACTCTTGTGGGAGGAGAGGCTGGACTCTGCCGTACTGAGCTGGGAATTTCTGGTTAAAGGCTTATAGTGCCTGCATATTTGAACTGTTTCTTACTGGAATTGGTACACCTTGTTTGCTGTAGCATAGACTAGATCCAGGCCTGCTGAATCTAGCTTTGTTTGTATGCTTGTTTGCTTTTTAATTCCACCTAAAACGCGCCTTTTCAGTGCTTCTGTGGATCCCTAGTGACATCTGCATTGCTTACTGTACTTATTTCCTTGTTTCACTTGAAAGAAAGTTACTGTTTGTCATTTTTGCATTTAAGTTACCTGTAACACATTGCATTTAAGTTACCTGGCACTTGCTCACTAAAGCAATAATATAAGTCAGCACTAAAAAATTAAAAGCACTACACCCTCACAAACTCCCCTTGAATACCTTGTTTCCCATTGGCCCTTTTTTTTCAATTATAAAGGAATTCCCAATACTATTCTAGCATGTCCAAAGGTCAGTTGTCAATCTCCTCTCCGGTCCAGCTGGTGAATCTGGGAATCTTGAGGCAATGTTACAACTGTCTCATGTACACAGACAACCCTCTCCTCCTCCCAACAAATTCCAACACATGTGAGAGATGCAACCATATAGCCAGACTGGAAGCTAAGCTCTCTCAACTCAGTACTGGCGAAACCTGTCAGGAGGAGAAGGAAACCACACTCACTACAATTCCAGTCTCACATACACCTACCACGACAGCAAACCAAACACATAAACACACAAAAACATACTTGGAGGCTCTAAATAAAAATCTGCCTAAGCAGCAGAGACCTCCAAAGCAGACACCCAAGCAACCGCTACCCCAAAACAAAACACATGCAACACATAGCTCACAAAGCCAGTGTGCTGAACAGTCACAGCCCTTAAGGCTAAACAACACACCTGATACACTTGTAATAGGTGACTCTATCGTCAGGCACACTGATATCCCGCTCACCAGGCTGAACAAGGCGAAGGTCACGGTGAGCTGCCTGTCGGGCGCTAGGATCCGCCACATAACACAAGCACTCAGGCCACTCCAAGGCAAGTACAAATATGACTCAGTCATTGTTCATGCTGGTGTGAATGACCTGAGATGTACCTCCCTGGACTACATGAAAAGAGACATAGAGGAGCTCTCTGAGCATGTGGCCCAGGCCGGTATGACCCTGACCTTGAGTAGCATCTTACCCTCACCAAGAATGATGCCACAATATGAAGACAAGATGATCAATTTCAACAACTGGCTTAAGTATTGGTGTCATTCAAAGGGGATCCAATGCCTGTCAGCCTGGGATGACATGCTCGACAGGCCACGATGCTTCGCTAGGGACGGCTTGCACCTGTCACCCTGGGCTTTGGATATTGGCAAAGGCTCTTGCTACCCCAATAGTGCCTTTTTTAGGTAAGGCTCAAAAGACAAACCCACCTCCATAGGTATCACAAGGGATAAGAAACTAAGAGTAATGCTACTCAATGCCAGAAGTCTAAACCTCAAGATGCATGCACTCAAAACTCTCCTTAGCATGGAGAACATCGATATCTGTGCAGTAACAGAAACCTGGTTCAAGGCTCCCGAGAGCACCCCAGCACTACCAGGTTATACCTCATACCATGCTTTTCGGCCCCCAAACTTGGACCGAACCAGAAAAGGAGGGGGCGTATCAATATTCGTCAAAGATACCCAAACCTCCAGGTTGGTGGCACAGCATGAAGCATCAGAGACTATCCATGTGCAACTAACAGTGGCTAAAACTGCCTTCCAGTTTATAGCCTGCTACAGACCACCCTCCCAAACCCAGGAACCCCACTCGGCCTTCCTGAGAACATTGGAAAATATGAAGGTCTCTCCAAACACCATTATATTGGGCAACTTCAACTACCCAAACATAGACTGGGAGCATTACTCTAGCTCCAACACCCTAGCTCAAAGGTTCCTAGAATTTATAAACTCAAATGCTATGGAACAACTTGTTACCACTCCCACAAGAGGGGAAAACATACTGGACCTGATCATCACCAACATGGGGACTCTATGCTCCAGACCAGAAGTGTAACCCTCACTGGTAAGATCATACCATAAACTAATCTCACTGGATATTCACATCCCGACTCCACTCCCTGCCCAGAAAACCACAGTGAAAAACTTCTCTAAAGCAAATTTCACACTCCTCAAAACCGAGGTGGAATCCTTCAAAGCCTCCGGGCCTGTGGAAAATACGGCCCAGACTGCAGAATCCTTTATAAACACATTCTATGAACACCTTCAGGAATGCATGGATCATGCAATCCCAAATAAAACCAAGACCCAATCCTCCAAAGGCAGACGTCCTGTCTGGTGGACCCCAGCCATAAACAAACTATACAATAGAAGGAGGAAGCTACTTCATGATAGAGCAAAATCCCAAAAAGGGAAGGCATCTCTGATCAGTGTTAGCAAAAAACTACGGGCACTCATAAAATTGTCTAAGGCCAGCTTCGAGAGAAAATTTGCACAGGACACTAACGATAATCACAAGGCTTTCTTTAGTTATGTTAGGAACCTGGGTGGGAATTCCCAGATATGCTCAGAATTAGTCCAACATGACAAAAAATACACCGAACCCACAGACATTACCAACATCCTAGCTGACAGGTTCAGCGCAAACTTCTCCCCCCCCCACCAAAAGGGCAAATATCTATCCCAGCAGAGTGCTGCCCCCCTGATATCTCAGATGCTCAGGAAAGAGCCGCCCTCTCCAAAGCAAAAAACACAGCATCAATGGGACCAGACGGTGTCCCGGGCTGCATCCTACATGAACTCCAAAAAGAGCTAAACCTAAACATAGAACTACTGATCAATCTCAGCCTTACCACAGGATATGTACCCAAAGAGTGGCGTACATCAACAGTGGTCCCTCTCCACAAAGGTGGTGCCTCAACGGATCCTGGAAACTATCGCCCCATAAGCCTGACTAGCTTGGTCTGCAAAGCTATGGAAAGGATCATCATGGATCTCATAAAAAAAGATATTGGGGACCTACAGACACTGGATCCTACCCAGTTCGGCTTTGTTAAGGGCAGATCCTGCCTCTTAAACCTGGTCGATTTCTTTGAAACAGTCACCAAGGCCATTGACGAGGGGAAGGTGGTCCACACAGCCTACCTGGACCTCGCCAAAAGCCTTCGATACAATACCCCACTCGGGCATTATAGATAAGCTCACCAGCTTAAATATAAACCCCTATGTCACTAGATGGGTTGCAAACTGGCTCAAGGACAGAACCCACATGGCTAGAATTGCTGGAGCCATGTCAGACTCCAAACCAGTTACAAGTGGCATCCCACAAGGCTCAGTCCTGGGACCTCTCCTGTTTGGTATATATTTCTCGGAGGTACAGGCCAACACGGAAGGACTGTGGCTGACCAAGTTCGCAGATGACTGCAAACTGGGCGCTATAATCGACTCTCCAGCCGACACAAGCATCCTCCAAAAGGGCCTCATAGAAACAGACAACTGGTGCCAGAGCCATGGCCTCAAGCTAAACACCAAAAAGTGTATAGTCATCCCCTTTGGCAAAAACAAAGTGCCCACAAATTACCACATAGGTGGTAATCCATTAAGTACAGAAGAAGTAACTAGGGACCTGGGGACCCAAGTTGATAGAAATCTCTCATTTGACAACCACGTGGCCAAAGTGGTTAGAAAAACATTTTATATAGCCCACCTAATCATGAAGGGATTCACATCTAGATCAGGGGAGGTCATCGTGCCTCTTTACTCATCCCTCATCAGGCCCATAATTGAGTACAATGCCCTTTTTGGGATGCACCTTACCAGACACCTGCAGCAACTGGAAGGACCCCAAAAGTACCTCACCAAGAGGATCAAAGGGCTCAAACAGATGTCATATGCTGCCCGGTTAAAGAAACTCCAGCTCTACTCAGTGGCATACCGCCTGCTCAGAGACGATCTGTGCCTGACATATAAAGCCATGCCCAACCCGGAATTAATGGACATGCTGCACCTCAGAAAATCCAAATCCCATCGAGCTACGCGCTCGAGAGACTTGAACCTCAGCAGTGAAATAAATAGGACATGCTGGAGGGACAGATTCATAACCCAGAGGCTCCCTTCACTCTGGAATAAAATCCCAGTCCAGGTTAGGCAGAGTCCCTCATTGACTCTCTTCAAGAGGAATGTTGATGAGTGGATGGGGGATCATAGGTTTACCCCGGGTATCACTTCTGTGTCACTGTTAGACAGAGGCACAGTATACTAACCTCGAAAAAGGGCATAGCAAAATTAATTTAAAATGGGTGGTGAAAGCCAAACACACTCTGGCTAGGCTTATAAATGCCCTAGGGCAGATAGCCTAGTATGAACCTATGAACCTATGAACCTATAAACTCACTAAACTAGGTATAAATCCCTATGTCACAAGATGGGTTGCCAACTGGCTCACTGACAGAACCCACGCTGTGAAAGTAGTAGATTCTAAATCCAACTTCAGATTAGTGACAAGTGGAGTACCACAGGGTTCAGTTCTAGGTCCTCTCCTGTTTGGTATTTACTTCTCTGAAGTACAGGCTAACACAGAAGGTCTTTGGCTAACAAAGTTCGCAGATGACTGCAAACTAGGAGCCATAATCAAAACTCCTAACGATGTGGACATCCTACAAAAGGGCCTCACTGAGATAGATGCCTGGTGTCAAAGCCATGGCCTCAAGCTCAATGCCAAAAAGTGCATTGTCATCCCTTTTGATAATCTTTATAATCTTTATAATATATATTTACCATCTCAAAAGTGCTTACTCCTCTCTGTACTCTTCTTTTCTAGACCTAACACCACTCTTAAGTATTCAACTGCGGTGCCACCTTTAACATTCTTATAAGAGAAGCGCAGTCCGGGTCTGAACTGTCTGCAAACAGCTACAGTTAACTTTGAGTATGTGTCTACCTGTTTGAGCCAATCTTCATTTTCCCCTGGAGAGCACTGTGCTTTGGCTGTAAGCAGCCCCCCCACACCACCAGACACATCTTCCATTTTCTCTTATTCCCTTCTGTTAGCAAATAGTATCCATAACTGATCAATACTGTGTGTTTGTTAATTTAAACTATGACCACAGTAGCCTACTGATACAAGGTTATCCTGTTTTTCCACCTGAGAAATTAAGAAAAGACTTACAGTTTCAGAGCAGTCCTTGGTCAATTGTGATTGTTTCTTAACACACACTTGTCTTGCTTTGTGATTGTTTCCAGCCCCTCATACAAGACCCTAACAGGGTCTCTACCCGCTTCGCTCCCCACCCTGCCCCCTATTCCCTCCCGCCCCCAGTGGTCCCACATTTATTGCAGTCAAACCCCTCCCATCTTTCCAATAGCCAACCACAGTGCTAACCCAACACTACCTCCTCCATATTCCCTCTACTTTCACACCTCCTCAACTGACATGTACAAGCATACCTTTCCTTTGCTCACTGCATGCACTCTCCTTGCATATCTTACATCCTACCAATGCTCCATCATTCCCCCACCTAACCACTACCACTGTACTACTACTCACACCACCACCCATGTCTCACCCATACTCAGCTCCCCTCCCACCAGCTCAAGAACCATCCCTATGCACCCCCACATATTCTACCAACTATATTACTCAAACGTAAAGCATCCCTACAACTTAACATAGTAACCCTCCCACCATACCTATTACCCACAGAGCACAATCATAAAGTTTCCATTATAAACAAACATTCAAAAACTGAGAAAACTAATAATCTCATGCATATCAACACTAGCCCTAAGTGGAGACATCCACCCCAACCCTGGCCCTACCATCTCCAACCCCAATCCTCATAATCAGACTAGAAACCACAACTTCTCCCATATTACAGCCAATAGAAAACCAAGTGACTTCCTTCTACTAAGCGTAAATATTAGAAGTATATCCAACAAAGTCCATGAACTCCATGCCACCATTGACTTATACTCCCCAGATATTGTCATCCTGACAGAAACCTGGCTAAAACCTCACATTACCAGTGAGCAAATACTCCATACAGGTTACGGCATACTAAGAGTAGACCGGCTAAACAAAAAAGGAGGTGGTGTAGCTATAATATTTAAACAGCATCTAAACATCCATATCTTAAAATCATCAGCTCCACAAATAGGCAATGAAGAAATAATATATACCAACCTCAAAATTAACCAAAACAAAACCATCAACATAATTGGATGCTACTTCCCACCTGGCCAAAACATCCCTCCACTAGAAAATCTCCTCAGCTGGTCTTCCCACCATTTCCCCCAAGAAACTATCATCTTAGGTGATTTCAATATTGACTGGCAATCCTGTTCTGGCAGCAATCCAACCCATCATGTACACCTTCATGGCTTCACCCAACTAGTCCAGTCACCAACAAGGATAAATAAAAACTCCAGCAAGCACACTACCCTGGATTGGATACTAGTCAGTAAGAACCCCCAGTCATATATAACAGGCTGCTTATCAGATAGCCTCAGTGATCACTCCCCAACATTCCTACTCAAAAAATACCTGTACCAAGCTAAACCTGTCATCTATCGTCAAATATGTAAAAAATAAACTTTAACCCACTCACATTCATCTCATCCCTCAAAGAATGTAACTGGCATGCTCTAAAGTACCTCAGTCTAGATGACGCAGTTGAATTTTTTAATACTACCTTCCTGAACATCCTTAATTACCATGCCCCATAAGATTTTCCAGAACCAAAGCACAACCCTCCCCATGGCTACAGAAAACCACTAAGTCAGAAATGAAAAACAGGGATAAAGCCTGGGAGCACTGGCGCAAAACCAAAACCCCCGCAGCTAGACAAACATTCCTAGAACTATGCAATAGAGTCAAAAAGCTAATAAAACAGGACAAATTCCAATACTACCAGTCTGCCCTAGACTCCTCACAACACAGCCCCAAACAATTCTGGTCCTCCATAAACTCCATCCTCCACCCAGGTAAAGTAAGTACCCCTCCTCCTAACATCCCTCACTCCTCAGAAAATATTGCTACCTCATTCAACACACACTTCAATCAAACCATACTATCACTAGCTAAACAACACAACCCCCCTCCCCTCCAACCCACACCTTCAACTAGTAATCTCCCCACTGCCTTCTCTTTTTCTCCTGTACCTACATCCAACATAAAAAAACTCTTAACTAAACTTAAACCCACCAAATTAGCAGCAGACAACCTCCCAAGTGAATACCTACAAATCGCAGCTGATGCTCTGGCCTACCCATTATCCATCTTGATTAACCGATCTCTGTCAGAAAGTTACATTCCCACATTGTGGAAAGTCTCACATATAATTCCCCTCCACAAAGGCGGACCCTCTGCAGAACTAACCAATTACCGCCCCATAGCTATTCTGTCTCCACTCTCCAAAATACTAGAGAGATGCATACACTCTCAGGTCTCAGACTACCTCCTCACTAACAACCTCCTTTCCAGTACTCAGCATGGTTTCCGACCAAACCATAGCACCACCACTGCCTTACTCTCCTTTACTAACACTATCCTTCAGCATAAAACAATGGCTATCTCTCCTCTGCTACTTTCCTAGACCTATCTAAAGCATTTGACATGGTCCCACACAAACAACTTATCTCTGTCCTCAATAACCTATCCTTCTCACAATCAGTCACCAACTGGTTACAGAGTTACCTGTCTGACCGCCAACAATCCGTTGTATGGCAGAATGACATATCTCCCCAACTACCTGTCTCCATAGGGGTTCCCCAAGGATCCATCCTTGGACCCCTACTTTCTCTGTTTACACCAATAATCTAGCCTCTGCCACCAAACATGGCACACTCATCCAATGCAGATGACTCGACCATCATCTGCTCAGCCCAGTCCCTACCCAAACTGCAAAAAGTCACACAGGAAGCCTTTTCCTCTGTTGAAACATGGTTATCCGATGCCCAATTAATACTCAACCCAAACAAAACTAAACTACTCATCTTCCAACCCACCAAACATACTCAAAGCAACTCTCACTTTAACATCACAGCAAAAGACAACACCACTATATGCCCAACTGAACACACCAAATTGCTAGGAGTGGAAATAGACAATAAACTAAAATTTTACATTCACATATCCATGACCATAAAAAAAGTCCACAAAAAACTAGGAGCATTATACAGAAATAAACAATTTCTCATCAAAGCAGCAAAGATTTCAATAGCAAATTCCCACCTTATCTCCACCCTACTTTATGCCTCTCCAGTATATACCAACCTAAGGCAATGTGATCTAAACAAGCTAGAGACCTGCTACAACAAAATCGCCAAATTCGCCACAGGGGCATCCTACCGTAGACAGACACACACACACACACACACACACACACACACACACACACACACACACACACACACACACACACACACACACACACACACCACACACACACAAAGTTGCCATGTCTGGGAATAGAACCCCTGCCTATTTTATCACACTACAGCAATACAAAGTTATCATATACGCCATGGAGATTACTGGGCTACAACTCTCCCAAGGGTGTATTTCACAATGGATGACCTCAGCAGGCTTTTCATAGTAGGGCTATGGGGAGGGCATTGTGTGTGCATGGGTCATAACCCATTCATCTAGAGGTTGACACGCTACATGCGGGTACACACAGGGTCTTGTTTCACAGGTACGTGTATACAGCTGCTAGATGACTACTTCCTTGTACAGTCATGTTTCACAGCTGGCATGTGCACCAATAGTCTGTAATGCTGACAGATGCTGGTGGCTAGTATCTGCAGTGAGTGACATCTGAACATCATGTGTTTGGGGCCCTTTGGCTGTGTGCTAGGTGGGACAGGCCTGGATGGCTCCTTGTCACAGTCACCCTCTTCCACACATCTATGTACATCTATCTACCTTTGGCTTATTATAGTGTGTTGTCCTTACATATATATGTCTGTATTCCTATCCACTGTGTGTGCAAGGCATGCGTGGTGCATACTGACGAGTGTCTGCACTAACAGCTGCAACTGCCAGATATGTCTGGTCCACTGGTGTTTGCCAACATGGCCTTCTTGTGTTTGTGTGTGAGCAAGCCCAGTATGACCTTTCAGTATGTTGTTGACTGACATTGCCTTCATTTCTCTGTGTGTGAGCATGCCCAGTATGACCTTCTGTATTTAATGTGTGGATCGAGTCCAGGTAGTTTGTACTGCAGTGCTGACCATGGTGTTGTACACCGACAGGTGGCATGCTGTTTCTGCAGGGTATCCATCAAGCATTTGGCAATAACTGTTCCTACATTTCTGCATAGGATGGTGGGGGGCTCAGCCAACTACTTCTACATTTCTACACAGGATGGAGGGGCACACCTGACTGTTATTACATTACTACATGGGGGGGCACACTGGTCTATTTCTCCATTTCTACACAGGGTTGGGGGGCACACCTGACTGTTATTACCTTACTACGTAGGGTGGGGGGGCTCGTCTAACTATTTCTGCACAGGATGGGGGGGCCACACCTGACTGTTATTACATTGCTACATATTGGGGGGCACACAGATCTATTTCTACATTTCTACACAGGGTTGGAGGGGCACACCTGACTGTTATTACATTACTATGTAGGATGTGGGGAGCACATGTGACACTTGTACACATTTGCTATGACTGTACTGGCATGTCATGTACTCAATTTAATTCTGTATTGTTAACTATCATGTTGACTAGAGGCATACCAGTGTACTACAGATTGTGGCTTTGGTTGCCCTACATATTATTGTCTAACCTCCTACCCTTCAGAACAAACATCCTGCCCTGTTGTAGACTGTCTGTGTAGGCCTGGGGGGGAGGTGAACCATAGCCATCATTCAGGGGTCATGGTACAGGCTCTGTTTGGGTTTGTCTACACCTGTCCTGCTGGCTGAGACTGTTGTTTGGTATGTGAACCGCCCTGACTGGCATGTGTGGGTCATATGGACACACATGTCGCTCAGCATATTTCCTGCAGTGGGTTTTGTCACCCGGTGTAGTACTGGCTACTATGGTGCCTCCAGTATGTGTTATAGATGTCATGGTGCCACTATGGGTGTCTACTGTGTACTGCCATAACATTCAGCCACCCAATTCCCATGCATGCTCACATCCATGCCATAGATACAGGTAATGACACATTTTACTTCATTTGGCAGTTGGTAGGATGATTGACTTACCTTGGGGGTGTGCCAAACTTGCGAATGGTGCTGGAGGGCTGCCTATGTTGGATGTACATAGTACACTCCCTATACATGGTTGAGTACAGGTAGTGTCATGTTTGGCATCCCTTTTACTGTATGTGCGAGTCAGAGAAAGGTTTCATTCCCTTGGTCCCTACTGTGTCAGTGTATGTGCTATGTGTTGTCTCTTTGCCGCAGCCTTGGCATACTGGGCACGCCTCCATTTGCCTACTGGGGCAGGCTCAGGCTGTTCCTCCTCTGGTTCACTCTGTGCCTGTGCAGGCCTTGGCACTGGTGGGGAGCTTTTTGGCCCTGCCCCGTGCTGTTCCTGCTGCAGCAGTTTTTGCAGAATCATACTGTGTAGCATAGCACATACCATAACAATTTGGTTACATGTAGCTGGTGAGTACTGCAAGGCTCCACTGGATGTGTCCAGACACCGGAACCATGACCTGAGCATCCCAGACACATGCTCTATTATAAGTCTGGTCTGTGCGTGTGCCTCATTATGGCATTCTTGTTCAGGTGTGTGTGTGCATTACTGATGGGTGTCAGCCATGGCTCCAGTGTGTAACCAGCATCCTCCACTAGGTGGCCGTAGGGGATGTCCCCATTGGCAAATCTCTAGTACAGCTGTGTCAGATGCCATATGTGGGAATCGCCATAGCTTCCAGGGCAGCCAGCACACACATTCATTATAATGCCCTGGGCATCACATACGACCTGGCAGTTGATGGAGGGGATGCCCCTGCGATTGATGTAGGCCCTACCCTGATCGGGTGGTGCTTTGATGCATATGTGCGTGGAGTCTATAGCACCCACTACTGCAGGGTAATCTGCTATTTGGTGGAAGAGACACATATTGCTGTTCAACACCTCATGGGTGTTAAGGAAATATATGTGCTCACTGGCATGTTCTGACATGGCATCCAGGAACTGGTGGAATACTCTGGATGCTGATGCCTGTGAGATCCCCATAATATCCCCAGTTGAGCTTTGGGAGGCACCTGTGGCTAATATTCCTAGGCCTACACATACCTTGGTATCCACTGGAATAGGTTCCCCTCGGTCAGTTTGGTGTGTCAGGTGTGGCCGGCACAGCTCAACAATTTGCTGTAGGAGGTCCCTGTCCACCCTATAGTGCTCCACTATCTCCAGCCCATGTAGCCCCTGGTAGACTACCCTGGGTCTGTACACTGTTCTCCGTCTCCTCGCTTTGGGTTGATCGGCAGCATTCACATCCTCACCACCCTCAGCCTCTTGCACATGTTGTTCTATATTGCCTGCTGCAGCCCTTCTCATTTTGTAGGTGTGTTTGTTAAAATTTCCCCACTTGTATACACCGGTGGTGTAGAGTGTGGGAAAAACCAGAGGGGAAGGTGTTTGCTTAATTTATAGTGGTGTTCTGGGCTGGGCTGGTCTGCTGCCTGTGTAATTGGCTGATTCTGATACATTTCACCTGCCAGCTAAGCTAGTTATTCTTGATTACCTTCCTACTGCTGTTTTCCCTTCTCATTACTTTCCTGTTTAAGTCTGGGGGCGCGCTGTGCAAACAGAGTGCTCAAATGTGCACACTGCTGCTATTTCCTGGTTTTACTTCTTTTTTCTTCCTGTAAAATCCAGTGCACAGCGTGCACACCCACTTAGGCTTTGTAAAGAGTGCTAAGCAAGTTTAGACACACCCCTTAGCTTAGCTGTGCTAAACTAGGAGCATACCCGAGCCACAGGGCTCCAATCCGCTTACAGTATGCCTGACACACACCCCCATGATGTCACCTACCTCCTAGGCTTGCACCAAGCTATTCCTACTCTTACACTGTTGGGACCTGACTCACATGCTGAGGAAGACTGGGATTCACTATCATTCCCCTCATTTGCATAGGATTGCCTGCTAATGCATAGTTACATGTCTCACACTGAGTCTCCCACCTTAGCAACCACTACTCACTGGCCAGGTTGTCTTCTGCCTGCCATTGACTTGCATGGCAGAATAGTGATTTTAGTTAGACTGCTTATTTTAGGTTTATTTCATTGTTTCCCCCCGATCCCATTTGTGCGCCACTGCCCTACGCTTAAACAGCCGCGATCAGCTAAAAAAAATAAAAGTTGATTTTTTGTAATTTTTTTTTTTTTTGCTTGCAATGCCAGTGGCCCTATACTTGGCCATTGGCATGCTTACTACATGATATGCAGCTTTATTTGGGGCTGTAACAGCTCCGTTTTGGATTTTGCAGAAATGTACTCCTTTACTAACCGAGTACATTTCTGCAGATAACACTAGTCCTGCACGGACTGTTGCAAGCTTCCTGGATTGCATTATCACCTCATTGGCATAGATTTCTCCTGCAAATGGGGTGATTTGCATACCAGGGCTTAGTCCGTGCAGGATTAGTGCAGGAGTGCTTGTGCACTCCCCTGCAGGCTGTTCCCAGATTGCACAGCAGACATAATGCTTGCTTGAGCTCCTACAACGATCTTGCACTCTGTGCAAACTTTTGAGAATCCCGGGGGGTTATGTTTGAAACAAAGAAAGCACAGCTAAGTTTGTACTGAATGTATGCTGGGAATACAGGAAGGAGTAGTTAGAAGTAAGAGATAGGGATATTTTGAAGGAACATTGTGTAAGCTTACTCCAGAATGTAAGGCACTTCATGTTGGTAAAAAGATGCTGTCTTGCAGGGAAAAATGAGCTGAAAAAATAAAAGTATTAATGATATGAGTTGGAGGATTTATTAAAATATGGTGAGGAAGTGCCTAGCAAAGTAAATGTTCTTGAAGAAGGCAAAGAAAAAGAAAAAGGAGGTTTAAATAAGGGGAATGTGTGAATGATGAAAATAAGGAATTTACACAATTTTCTCATAAATGTTAATATTTTAACAGCAAAAGTTGTTTGTGAATTACTAAAACTATTAAATCTGATGTATTCAACTTTATACGGGGATTTCTAACGGAGAGGTTAACAAATGAAACTATGAATGAGGAAGAGGTTGGATAAAAGTAGTGTCCATAACAAGTCTTTTAACTTGTATTATAAATGGAAAATGAAGGAAGTAAAAGCAAGTGAAACCAATGAAGCTGAAAATGAAATTGCTGTAATATAAGCAAATAGAGCAGCTATATTAATCTTTAAAAATGGGAAATTATTTATAAAATAATCACCAGTTATGCTCCTTTAAGGAACCAGGAAAGGGTGATTTTGTGGAAACAGATCCTTTTTTGCCAGCAACTAAACCTGTTGTTTGGTGTAGTGATTTTCAAATGTGAAGTTATGAAGAAAGGGAGTTAAAGAATATATGGAGAATACACATTTAAAAACATAATGAAAATGTCCTTAAAGCTCATTTTGCAGGAAGGTATGATTATGTATGATACAGGTATTGTGCTGCTATTCATAATGGCATATAAATCAATGGAAATAAAACATGCATTGTAATTAATGGCTTGTCTAATTGTGTAAGGATTTATTGAGTATTGTTGGTTTAAAGGAAGAAAAACCTGAGGTAAGGGGTGAAGAAGTATATTATAAATGTACTTAAAACCGAATGGTTACAAAAATAAAATTAAGGAAATGTACAGGAATTTATTACTTTAAGTTGTTTGCTAGAAGTTTTTCTTAATTAGACTTGAGAAAGCTACTAATGAGATTTATTAAAGATAATACATTTATCACAAAGTTAAGTATATACAAAATTAAATGACAAAATTAAGGCTGAGATTCAGGAAAAAAATAGTAATGCAGCCATGCTGCAAAAATAGTACATCACTAACTGTTCTGGAAAATGAGTGCCAGACAAATATCTTGTACTCAAAGACCTCATATGAGCCCACTAGAAGGTGCTTCCTCTGGTGGAGGTGCAAAAGTCGAGAAAAAATCTTTGTCTTCCTGCTGCACCATGTGGGAGCCCTTCCATATTTAGCTCTTTCAGGAGCCATAGCCACTTCTCGGAATGAAGTCAGGAGAGAAACTGTGGCTGAGCTGTATTGATGACTGTAATATAAATCACATAACATGCATTTATGGCCAGCAAGAGGTGAAATTGCCTGATGCCAGTGTGCAGTAGTGTGAGCACAACAGCTATGCATAAATGGGGTGACAAATATATACCCATCACACGTGGTAACATGGCTCTGCTAACATATATATAGTACAGTACCATGGCAACATGCTCCTGTGCATCACACCAATTTGCTATAGCATCCCTATGGGCGGCTTACTGGGTTTTCAAAGTTCATGGATGTGTGGTCATAAAAGAGCTGCCTGTGAGTGCACACAATATAGCACAGACTACTAAGTAACTAGACTAAGGTAACTGACCTTATAACAAAATGTATAGACAGTTTTGTGCAATACATATACATTTCAGCAGAATTACAAGAGTAGTATAGTTTCTGTGCTACAAGTCCATTATTAGTGTAATAAAATACAGTAGTGCCACTGAGGTACTGCTCATTATACTATCAATATTGCAACAGCATAGTGAGCGTTTATTTCAACAGATAATAGTGGAGTGCTATATACAGTTAAAACCAGTAGTACAGCAGCTGTGGTAGGGGGACACAGGTCATAAGCAGGTGGGGATGCAAAATGGATATGCATACTTTACTGTGGGGGTTGTTCAACAGCAACCTACAGCCAATGGGACTAACAACACAGGGGAGAAGGTGGGAAAATGTACTGTGAGCAGGCAGGGCAGAGGTCCATCTGTTCCTAGCTCACCACTTAAAAGTGCTGAGTAACAGAGAGTGCCGGAGTAGCCATGTTAGATGGCAGCTTGGACAGAGAGGGTTGTCTTGGAAGGAACACCTTATTTACAGTTTAGCTCACACACACACACACACACACACACACACACACACACACACACACACACACACACACACACACACACACACACACACACGGAGAGGGGTGAGAGAGGCATACCTGCTAAATGGTTCAGTCTTCAGATGTGCTCAATAGGACTCATGTTGGTGCTGCCTTGGAGGACTCAGATCCATAGAGCTGGATCACAGGCCACATGTTACAGCATAATAACTTTCATACTGCCACCTTACATGCCACTTTAGTCCAATATGCAGATAATTCAACCCTAATCTTTTCTGCCGCATCACTCCAGCAGCTTCAAATAATAACACAAAAATCCTTTAATGCAGTAGAAACCTGGCTATCCTATTATTAGCTCATACTTAACCCAAACAAAACTAAATTGATGTTGTTTCACCCCATCAAAACCACTGCTCCCTACACTCCATTCACAATTACTTCAAGTAACAGTACCTACATTACACCAATCACCCAAACCAAACTTCTAGATGTTATCATTGATCAAAACCTGAAATTTGGCATACACATTGCAAAAACTGTAAAGAAATTGCATAGAAAACTCAGAACTCTATACAAGTGTAAAAAATACCTTACCAATAATACTAAAACCATTATTGCTAGACCCCATCTAGTCTCCACACTTCTTTATGCATCCCCCATTTTCACTAACCTTAACAAAACAGCCTTAACTAAATTAAACAGCTGTTACAACAAAATAGCAACATTTACAACCATCTTCCATACCGATCTCATCATTGCCAGGCCCTTAAACAACAATATTGGTTAGAATTAACACATTTGCTCTTCCTTAACAATCTTACAATGGCCCATCTAATAATTCACCAATCTGAAAAAACACGAATCCTACAAGACTTGTTAAATCACTATTCAAACAAATGCATACTAAGATCCAGTAACAAATCACTAAATATAACCCGAAGTAAAAACAGGGCTGGAGACTCCCTATATTCCAACTACATTACTAAAACCTGGAACAATTTGCCCCGTAACATTAGGACCACAGCCAACAAAATAACCTTTAATAACCTTCCCAAATCCCACTTATCTGGTTCATGGATCTGTACATGTTCTGACCCAGACTGAACATCCAAATCAGTTACCTAGCAACCTAATTAAACCTAACTCAACTTACCTAGCTTTTCCTCTATCTTCCCTCAGTCCATTCATATTATTCTTACTTTATGCCACTTTTATACCTTCAACCCACTATTAATATTCTTATCATATATATTTAATATTTTTCTTACCTCCCCTGTCTTAACACCTCACTATCTTTATAAACACAAATTTGCTCTGCTGTTATTTTTCATGTGTTACCATCTCTTAATAAGGACCTATTTCTTGTAATATTTCTTGTTTTATATTTCTTGTAATATTTCATGCAGTGTTATCATTTTGTGGAGCTTTTCTCCCTGGGCCACCGTTGCAAATGAGTCATTTGCCCAGTAGGACTTTCTCAGTAAAGGAATGTAAAATAAATAAATAAATGTATAATCTATCTCCAAGCTGTCACAGCTAGACTGCTGAGGGAATCTGGTCTGTAAAAACACAGAATAGCAAGTATGCTATTGTTTCAGACACAGGTAAGACATGAGAGGCGGACTATTGCACCTAACAGATGAAATGTTTGTACCCAAGCACTGACCATAGGTGGATGGCTCCAGGTACAGTTACTAAAATAGCACCAAAGTAGTGACAGTGAAAGAAAAATGTGTACTCTGGTAGAGATAGAGGTGTTACTGCAAGCTGTATATGTACATGGCAGGTGCATGCATTCTAAACATAGACACGACTAGCAGGGCCTTCTGGGAGTAGGGGGGACAGGACCTCATGATGGATGTGAATTTTGCTGGTGGCCATAACAGATCAGCCCAAAAGATCCACTGCAAAGTCACTGACATGATACTTCATGCCCACATAAAAGCCAGAGCTATTGCATGACATAGAGTGGATACAAGTGGAGGTCTACCATCACAGACCACCCTCGTTTATACAGAAGAGTTCTTGTTCGCGTCTGAGGATACCAAGAGAATACTGATACCTGATTGAGGCCAGGATATGAGAGTTGGAGTGGTAGCGACATCATACATGTATGTCTGAGATGTAACATAAGCCACTAACAATGTCTGGTGGTGCACCACTGGCATGAGCTTGCTGATGGTAAACATCACCGTAGCCCTCTCCCATTGGTATATCCAGGATGCAAGCACTGCAGCATATACCACAAGGTACATATACTGTATGTTCATTCTGTGTACAATATGTCATCTGAAATGATGTTATATAACCGGGATGTGGGATTATTGCATATCTTCTGTTGTACACATGGGTGCTTGCCTGCCTTCACAGGTGCAACAGTTATGGGGGCAGCCATAAAAGGACAGGACATGTATGATGTCAGTGCAGCAATGGTACTTGACAATGATAGCAGCCTATTTGTGGCACAATCAGACAGCACAGTGTCAATAATGGTTACAGTGGAGGGTACCCTAACATTCAGACCTACTGAAGCAGCTGTCATCCCTGCCTCTCCACTGGATGTAGAGGGAGAGGCCATCTCTGGTATCTCAGCAGATGGTACTTGGCCATCACTTTTTCAGAGAGCAGCAATGAGCAGTGGCACCTCTGCAGTGTGTGAAGGCAGCACTAGGGAACAGTGTGTTGGTAAACATCAGCACCATGACTTCTGTGCAATACTCAAGCTAGAGCTAAGTGTCACGCTGGGCATAAATAAACAGATGTGCAGATTTGACTCAGGCACAGACATATGCTCTCAATGCCATGGTGGAGATGGTTAGCATACTGTGCGGCATAAGTGATGATACATGCAAGGACATGCAATATATATGTGAATTGAATGTTGGGACAGAGAGCACCCACATGCTGAGGGCATTAGAGTACTATTTTACAGCTATTGCATCCCTATAGGATACCATAGTGGCACTGCCATAACCATTATCATAACAATGGTCACTGCCACTGGAGATAAGTGCTAAGAGAGATAAGATACAGTGCTTCTTCAAGGTTAAAGAGCACCACTTCATCACCATCAACTAACCTCTCTCCCAGTGGATGATGTCAGCCCTACACATCAAATGGCAAGGCAGTCATGGACCTACAGTTCTACATCATTCCTGCAGTAGTTGTTACTGACAGTGCTGTTTCATGAAGGAGATGTCCCAATCATTATGGCCATCCATAGTCTGCATTGTTCCCACCTGTGGACCTACAACCCCTGTCAAATCCATGCCTGAACAATGCTCTTCTTTCTGCTATAGCTCTGTCCCCCTGCAAGAGTACTGTGCAACCACTCAGAACATCAGGCTGTCAACCCCCCAACCCCACAGCTTAAGCTCCATAATCTCAATGCAGTCTTCCTAGCTTCCCCAATCATCCTGCCATGTTACACAGAAACTCTTCCATATCCCATAGTTCTTCCCTCTCCACCTACGTAGCCATTGCTTATCTCTTGTCACTGTGCCACAGCCCATCTGTAACAATGATGACAAATGTGCCCTGCCCACGCCTCTGTGATATATAAGTAAAGCAATGTCTGATGCACAGCGTAGTCTGTCAATGTGTTGTACTGCATAACCTGGGGGTAATACTGCATGCATGAGTTTTAATATATATTTTTTTATTCTGGTCATAGTTCTGGACTAGACACCACCTTTTTCCCAGTATCACAGCATATTGCTCTCCCCTCAACTTCAGGTGGGTTTCCTCTGCAGCTGAGTCCTCCAACTTCTCAACCAGCACTTCCTCTGCTGCTGGCTCCCATCTCCCTGGCCATTCAATGGTGAACCCCTGCTCTAGCTTTTTGTATAACATCGTGTTGTGTAGCATTGCACAGACAACACATATCTTGCTGAAGGTCTCCAGATTATACTGCAGCATACCACCAGAGGAATCTTGGCAACACAAGTGGACCTTTGACACCATTCCAAATGCACTCTCAGTGATGTTGCTGGTCGGTGGCATTGCAGAGTTGTATGATGACATCTTAGGATGCGTATCTGTGTTATGAACCATAGTTCCAGGTTATTCAGCACATTCAACTGATGAAAGCAGTTTTTAGAAAAATTTTTACTGAAACTAATTTCACCAAACCTATGAGGAACCTTTTTTTTTTTGAAGGGGGACAAGCCTCACATGCGCATCCATGTAGGGAGAGATACCTCCTCACTCTCCAAACTTGCATATACCACCTCTGAAGTCCCACAACAGTGGAGAAAGGCAAACTCCACTACTGATGCAAGTTTTGAAGAACTTCAGTCTTTTTATGTTCACTGAAACTAATTTGGTGAATTTACAGGATACTCAGCATCTTCTAAGAAACGCAAAAGTCGACACCTTTATGAGTGGACTGCATATGGCACACTTACTTGATGTTTGGCAGTCTTGTAGAGGGTTTGAGTGCACTTATCAGTTAAATGTCTCTGTGGGAACTCATCCTTCACAAATTAATGGTATAGGTTGGACATGTGCCTAATGTAGGAATCATGGCAACTGTTTGCCTGAATGGTGCACAGGCACATTTTAAATAGTACCCTGTGCATTACATGCCACTTAACAGTTGATGGAGTAGATGACGTACCAGTAGTCATGGACCAGGCTAGGCCTTGATGGTGATGTGGGTACAGTCAGTCATCCTAGAATCTCAGGGAAAATGTGGTATTTCATGGAATACCTACAGAGTGGAATTTCTGTCTTCTGCAGTCCATAGAAGCCACATGTGCTCCTGCACATCTGCAGCATGACATCAAGGAACTGATTGATGTCATTGAGATACATAGCTTAGTATCCATGGGGACTTGTATTCCATGCAGCCCACTAGATTCTATGTGAAGATGGCACATGTCTGCAGCATTCCATAAGGTGCATCTTTCCACATAATGGCATTCGACTATGTCGCTGTTGTGGAGGTGATAGTATGTCAGACCTGGTTGAAACTGTCTGAGGCATGGAGGGTGATGGTGTACAATGTTGTGGACAATGGCTGAGATAATGGCCCCTAACAAATGTTGTTCAGCTAATGCAGATGCTACTCCTAGCATCTTTACACATTTGGTTTCTCTGTTCACCAATAAATTATGGTATACAAATTTGCCTGAAGTGGCTTATTGTGCTGTTTATACATTTCTGAATCACATTGCCATGTTGTTTATTTTTATTTGCATTTGCAATAGTTTTCATTTTCATAGCATCACTCGTTTGCATATCATTATATGGTCATCTGTATATAATGTACAGCATGCTGTTTTCCCATGCAGCATGATCTCATTATATGTGTTTATGAACTGGCCCCTCCCTGCGTGTCACTGTTCTTCCTGCTATTTCATATAAAGTAGTGCAGTAATAGTTTTTGAACCCCATTTCAATTAAATATATACAGAATTAAATAATATGTTGTGAAGATAGGTAATAAGCAAGTAAGAGGATAAAAGAACATAGCAGAGGATGGGTTTCATTCTAAAGGAGAATGTGAATCAGGAAAATTAAGAATAGTTTCTGATTGTTAAAATGCTGCGTTCAAATGAGGTAGTTGACAAAGGAAGGCAAATTTGTCCTTTTTAGGAGTGTGAGGTAATGAGACAAAACAGGAACATTAGTGTTATGAGGGATGAGGATGATAAATTACTAAAAATGATAAAAACTGATCATAATCACATGTGGAAGCTTCATTTAATGGGTATAGGGTAATATGGGTTAACAAGGACTTTTTAAATGAAGAAGAAAAAGATGGTAGCAGAGTCTTAGAAAATTGGAAGGTTCTTGTTCCTGATGTTATGCTCAATGATTGTATACATTTATATGGTCAAGCATGCATAAATAAATGTTATTACTGTTTAATGCCATCAAAAGAGGGGGCTACAGAGCTTAATACTGGGTTCACTTTAAAGAACAAAGGATGATAACGAGTTTGTAAGGAATATGTTTACTTAATATTGATCTATGCTGGTACTGAAAATGTAAAAAAATCAAGTTAGCCAACTATTTGCCTGACATATGCATATAGGGAAAATGATGATATTGTTGGTATAAATGTTTTGATCTCTACATATAGTAGTAATGCTGAAAGTTATGCCACTTCCCTAGATCAGAAGAAAATGTATGAAATGTTGGGTAATATATAGGCTGATTACAACTGGAAATAATGTTGTGAACTTATATTGTGGTGTGGTAGAAGCAGTAGTTAATAGGCATGAATGGCCTTAGTGACTGTTTCGAAAAAGTCGACCAAGTTCAAGAGGCAGGATCTGCCCTTGACAAAGCCAAATTTGGTAGGATCCAGTTTCTGTAGGTCCCCAATGTCTTTATTTATGAGTTCCATTATGATCCTCTCCATAGCTTTGCAGACAAGGCTCGTCAAGCTTCTGGGGCGGTAATTTCTAGGGTCCGTAGAAGCACTGCCTTTGTGGAGTGGGACCACAGTTGCTGTACGCCATTCTTTGGGTACGTATCCTGTAGTAAGGCTAAGATTAAACAGCAGCCTTGTGTGTGGGTTTAGTTCCTCATTGAGTTTGTGTAGCACACAGCCGGGGACACCGTCCGGTCCCATTGATGCTGTGTTTTTTGCTTTAGAGAGAGCAGCTCTCACCTGGGCATCTGAGATGTTTGGGAGGCTAGACTCTGGTGGGATAGATATTTCTCCTTTTGGTGGGGAGGGAGGGGAGAAATTTGCACTGAACCTGTCTGCCAGTATGTTGGCAATGTCTGTGGGTTCAGTGATTTTTGTATCATTTTGGACTAATTCTGAGCATATCTGGGAGTTTCCACCCAGGTTTCTAACATAGCTAAAGAAGGCCTTATGATTGTCTTTTGTGTCTTTAGCGATTTTTATCTCAAAGTTGGCCTTGGATGATTTTATGAGTGATCGTAGTTTTTTGCTAGTATTGATCAGAGATGCCTTCCCTTTTAGGGATTTTGCTCTGTCATGTAGTAGCTTTCTTCTCTTGTTGTAGAGTTTGTTTATGGCTGGGGTCCACCAGACCGGGCACCTGCCTTTGGTGGAAAGGGTCTTGATTTTATTAGGGATTGCTTGATCCATACATTCCTGGAGGTGCTCGTAGAAGGCATTTGTAAGGGTTTCAGAAGCGTGGGTTGTGGTTTCCACTGGCTCGGGGGCCTTGAAGGATACCACTCCAGTCTTAAGAAGTGTGAAGTTTGCTTTTGAGAAGTCCTTCGCTGTGGACTTTTTTGCTGGGGTTGGCGGCGGGATGTGGATCTCCAGTGAGATTAATTTATGGTCTGATCTCACCAATGAGGGATATACTTCCGGTGTGGAGCATTTTGTCCCCATGTTTGTGATGATCAGGTCTAGTATATTTTCTCCTCTTGTGGGAATGGTGACTAGTTGTTCCATAGCATTTGAGTTTATGAACTCCAGGAACCTTTGGGCTAGGGTGTTGGGGCTTGAGTAATGTTCCCAGTCTATGTTTGGGTAGTTGAAGTCACCCAATATGATGGTGTTTGGAGAGACATTCATACTCTTCAGTGTCTTCAGGAAGGCTGTGTGGGTTTCCTGAGTTTGAGAGGGTGGTCTGTCCCAAGTTGACAGTAACCTCTCTTTTGACACTCACATTGCCAAAGTGGTTAGGAAGACCTTCTACATTGCCCACCTGATCATGAAGGGATTCACATCCAGATCAGGAGAGGTCATTGTACCCCTGTACTCTTCACTTATCAGACCAATGATTGAGTACAACGCCCCATTCGGAATGTACCTTACCCGACACCTGCAGCAGTTGGAAAGACCCCAAAAGTTCCTCACCAAAAGTATAAAGGGGCTCAAACATATGTCATACGCTGCCCGACTGAAGAAACTCCAGCTCTATTCAGTCGCATACCGTCTGCTCAGAGGTGATCTGTGCCTGACATACAAGGCCATGTCCAACCCGGAATTAATGGACATGCTCCACCTCAAAAAATCCAAATCCACCAGAGCCACGAGAGCAAGAGACTTAAACCTCAACACGGATATAAATAGGACATGCTGGAGGGACAGATTCATCACCCAGAGACTCCCTACACTATGGAACAGAATCCCAGTCCATGTGAGGCAGAGCCCCTCACTGACTCTGTTCAAGAGAAATCTTGACGAGTGGATGGGAGATCGTAGGTTTACCCCGGGAATCATCTCTGTGTCACTGCTGGACAGAGGCACAGCAAACTAATGGGTATAGTATTCTCATCCTAAGGGGTGGTGAAAGCCACACACACTCTGGCTAGGCTTATAAATGCCCTAGAGCAGATAGCCTAGTATGAACCTATGAACCTATGTTGGGGATAATATCAAATCAGGGAAAGGTAGAAGGCCACAGAGATCATTTGAGTCCTTTATGAATCATCATCATCATCAACATCATCAACCCCATTTTTCCCATTTTCTATATGAGGTTGGGTAGTCATGTCAACTCTTACCATCTATCTTGATTGAGTGCCACTCTCCTACCTTCTTTGAAAGTTGTGCCTGACTGCCACAGGTGTTCTCTCACACAATCCATCCATCTCTTTGCTGGATGCCCTCGTTTCCTTTTGCCTTCTTCCCAAATCTTCTTCTTCAGATTGTCTTTTGCTTTTCTGCACATGTGCCCTAACCACATAATCTGTTTTCTTTCGCCCTCTCTGCAACTGCAGCAACTTTGGCTTCTGCCCTAATGTTCTCATTTCTTTGTCTGTGTCACAGTGTACATCCTACCATCCATCTCAGGCACTTCATCTCTATTGCCTCAAGCTTCTTCAGTTACTTTATCTTTATTGCTCGTGTTTCTGTAAAGTAGAATAGTACTGGTCATACCACTGTTTTTTACACCTCACTTTTTCAGCATTCTTCTGTCATACATTACCCTGAAACTCTATGGCAGTTGGCTGCAGTCCCTCTTATTCTAACTCTGACCTCATTCAGCATTACCTTTTCCTCAACCTCCCCTCCCAGGTACTTGAAACTGCTATCCTGTTCCACAATTTTCCCTTCTATCTTACTTCTCAGCTTCTCCTGATTTTCTGTATTTGCTGCCATTACAGCTGTCTTACCTGTACTCAGTTTTATCCTTTATGCTTTAGTTTTGCATTCCATTCATGTATCCTTTGCTGCAGTTCATGCTCAACTCTGCCTGTAATGCCACATTGTGTGAACGCAGCAACTTTGTTGATCTGTCTCCTCCCAACTGTTTGCTAATGTAGTCCATCATCAGTATGAACACAGTGGGCTCAGAGCTGAACCTTGATGCACACCTACTCCAACTGGGAAGCCCACTGAGTGACCAAACACTGTTTGTACTTGAGGTTATTGGGTCCTTGTGTATAGCCTGCATTAATTCTACCAGTGTTTCTGGGATACCAAACCACTGCAGGACTGCCCAAATCAACTTTCTTGGGACCTTGCAATATGAATTCTCGAAGTATAGGAATGTTAAGTTAGACTCTTTCATCGTCTCTAGCTTCTTAACTCTCTGTCTCACTGCAAACATCAGGTCAGTTGTGCTGCATCCTGATCTGAATCCAAACTTCTTATGCTCCATCTTGCATTCTGTTATGCATATTTATCATAGGTTCATAGGTTCATACTAGGCTATCTGCCCTAGGGCATTTATAAGCCTAGCCAGAGTGTCTTTGGCTTTCGCCACCCATTTTAAATTAATTTTGCTATGCCCTTTTTCGAGGTTAGTATACTGTGCCTCTGTCTAACAGTGACACAGAAGTGATACCCGGGGTAAACCTACGATCTCCCATCCACTCACCAAGATTCCTCTTGAAGAGAGTCAATGAGGGACTCTGCCTAACCTGGACTTTCATTCACTCCAAAGCTTTCATACAGTGTGGCAGGAATTTGGTACCTCTATAGTGCCCACAGTTATGAATGTTCTTTGTTCTCCTACACTGGCACTAGTAGGCTTATTCTCCAGTCATCTGGGATACACCTTTCTCTCCATACTGCTACAAGTACCCTCAGGAGCCATTTCTTCCCTATCTCACACAACATCTTAATCATATCTGTTGGAATTGCGTCTGAGCCTGCTGCTTTCTCTGACTTCATTTTCCTCAGTGCTGTTCTTACTATTTCTAGGATGGGCTCCTTCTCTTCTTTCATCATAGGCTGTATCTGGGACAGTATAGCTTCTGTGGAATTTTGTTCATTTCAAAGCTGTTGGAAGTACTTCTTCCATCTGCTTTTGATGTCCTGTGGACCAGTGAACAGCTTGTTGCTGGCATTCTTTTTGAAGGGTGTCTGACTATCTTCTTTATGGTTCTGTCTTTACCTTACAGCCTCACAGAGTTTCTTTGTGACATCTAATGAGTCACTTTCCATTAGCTGGTACAGTGCCTCTGATACCTTGTTCTTTGCTGTTGCAACTCTTCTCTTAGCCTCTTTATTAGTCAACCAATATTCCTTCTTAGCCTGGCTTGTCTTTTCTGTCTCCCACTTTTTCCTGCACTTCTTCTTTCTATTTATGATTTCCAGGACTTCTCCATTCCACCACTACCTTTCCTTAGGTACCTTATTTCTATACCTGGCTCGGCTACATATCTGTTCTGTAGTCCTCACACATGCTGTTTTGAGGAGCTGCCATTCTTCAACTCCTCCTATTTTTGTTAAGTGGAAAAAATGCTGAAAGCACTGGTGAAAGGGGAGAATTTAATGAAAGAAGATATAATGACTATCTGTACCATGTTTCACAGAGTACTGACATTTGCAAATGGCTTTGTGTGTGTGTGTGTGTGTGTGTGTGTGTGTGTGTGTGTGTGTGTGTGTGTGTGTGTGTGTGTATGTGTGTGTGAGAGAGTGAAAGTGTTGATGAATACTCGTGAAAGGTATGAAATACACGTTTAGAACAGAATGTAATATGTGGGGTTTAATATAGACATAAATATACAGGTACTGAATGCTCACATGAGCTAAGAATATTTTAAGAATAAAGTTTTGAAAGATGGACCAGGTAGAAATAACATGGAGAGAGAAACTTGCAAATAGCAGAAGGGAGGTCATGAATGGGCAAGGTTTCAAACAAGTAAAGAGACGAGTTTTACTAGTTAAGACTTCTAGTTTTTTTTTCTTTTTTCATGGATAAAAATAATTTTCCACAATTTTTTCATTGAATTATACATTTTTTTTCATTTAATTGATTAATCCTGGTCAGGGTCTCAAAGCCTATCTTGCACTCAGTGAGCACAAGACACAGAAACTAATCCTGGACAGGAAACCATCCCATTACATGATGCAACCGCACCACACACACACCCACACACACATACAGACACACACCTATGGACAATTCATAAGATTGCCAGTTCATCTGTGGCATGTCCTTAGGATGTGGAAGGAAAATGGAGCCCCCAGCAACCTAACAAAATTGATACAGTCAGTGGATAGGCATGCAGACTCCACACTGAAGGCCCCCCAGCCAAGTGCTGTGATGCAACAGCACTAACTTATGTGCCATTGTATTTTTCCTCTCCCTGTTAAAGAAAAAGTTAGCATATTAAAGACTGGCATTATGGGTATACAGGCAAATTGGCTTTGCACTATTAGAAGAAACAGTTTATTGAATATATAGAGAAATACCGTTTAAGTAAGTTAAATGCAGTGATTTCTCTCTTATTCATGGAAAAGGGACTATTAAAGGAATGTAAGAAAACAAAATAATGTAATTGATGAGGAAACATCAACTGTAGATGATCAAAAAGAAACTGTTTATTTACGAGATGAATGAGTAAATACTGACTTACAATTAAAATGTGAAGGGGAAAGTTACTGAGGTTAGTAAAGATAGAAAGAACATAAGCAATAACAGAATAAGTTATTTTTATTGTGTTCCATAAAAAATAAAGAAATGAATACAAAATGTACTGCAAATATTTTAATTCATTTTCATTTAACATTTATTTACTGGGAAAGTTCAACTTGCAACAAGCCAATTTTCAGCAGAGCCCTAGAGAGAAACACTGCAGACGCATGTCTTTGTAGTGTGGGAGGAAACCAGAGCACCTAGAAGAAACCCACATGAACACAGGGAGGACATGCAGACTCTGCACAGAAGGCACCCCAGCTAAGAATCACACTGGACAACCGCTTGCCATGAAGCAACAACGCAAACTGCTGCACCACTACGCCATCCTTAATGAAGTCAGAATACCTCATACATGTGCAAGGCAGTTTGACTGTATAATATAGTTCCAAAATTGTACTTAGACCTTGACCCAGAGAAAAGAAAACAATGTGTTTCTCAAACTGCAAACCAGTGTGTTTTTTTTGTTCCCTTGGGCCTCATGTGTACTGGCCCAGACCACAGTACTCAATGTTTATGCCAGGTTTGCCAGCTACTGTCCAACCCTCCAGACTTAATCCATTATCACAGAAGCCAGTTGTCAATCCTGAGAGTGTCCTGGGGGCTCATCTCATCTGTGCTTCCATCCGGGGGGGGGGTAGTTTACCCCACATTTGTTGATTACATCAAAGGGGAACTCCCCTCTTTGGACCACATATCCCCTTTATGGGGAAAATGCAAGTCAAAGTTATCATCTCATATTTCTGAATAAAATGCTCAATATATACACATGCCAAGTTTGGTAATTCATTACCAGTCATAAGAACACTGGCTTCATCAAGGGCACATTCCCCCACCCATACAAAAAACAATTCTTTTTCATACGTATTGTCAAGAACCATCCAATGTACTCATTTCCCACCCAGTATCCCTCTATACTGAAAAATCTTTAGAGTATTAATTAATTTTACCTGGTCTTTATTCTTGAAAGTTGTTTTCGCCAGCTTCATATACAAACTTAAGGAATCACATGCCCTTTCAGCTAAAGTCCACATAAAGGTGAGGATCAACCAGAGTGGTTGTCTGTTTCTCTCATCAGCCCCTTTTTTTGTAACATTTAGCCAAAACCCTTTTAAAAAGTCCTCAGTTTTGAAATCTGTCTCTGGTATTCCTGTTAGTAACACTTAGGATCCAATATTCACTTACGATTACAATCTATCGCAGTACTTGGAGGACAGTTTTCATGTCTGATGTAAATAATTTCTTTATTGTACCATAGTTGTAATGTCATATTCTTTCTTGCACCATCCTGAAGATTTTGTAACTATAATAAAACTAAATGCACATTTCCTTAAATAATTTGGGGTTTAAATATAGCATAGCAGTATTTATTGCACTCTGTCCAGGCAGTAACATAATGGGCAGAAGAAGTTGTTGGAGCCATGCTTACTGTCACCTGAATGATTGATCCCAAGTGGACCCCCTTCAGTCACTGCCCAGAGAATACATTGTTTACATAGTCTTGAAAACAGACAGATACTACATTAAAAAAGCGATACAAATTAGATAAATACAATACAAGGTGCAAGTTTTTAAAAAATCAGAAATGTTTACACATTCCAGAATATGTGTAGGTGGCAAGGGCAAATTTGATTGCTAATACTGCATAAGCAAATTAACACAGAGCAGCTGGATACACTAAGGTATATCTATGCAAGAGTGATTGTAAAGTAGCACATAGTACATGAATGCTGTATTTTAGAATGACATATGAGATGAATGGGAATATATTGCACAGGAATATACATTATTTATATGGAATTAAGTTGTTTTCCCTATGTTTGATACTTAAATTAAAATATTATATGCGAATCAACTGAGAAAAAGAATTTATGTACGCACTACAACTTTTCATGTGTGTTCTCCATTTTCATTCTTCCTAAACTTATGGGTTCGGATCTGATCTTCAGATCTGACTTGGCTGCTGTTTCCCAGCTCGTGGGTATTACAAGCTCTCGAGCTCCTCCCTTACCTACAATGCAGCAGTCCCCCTCATTCCCCAGATCTTGTTTGCAGCTTCTTATTTTATGATGGAATAAATGTATAGCTTTAAGATGGAACGTCACTATCTTGAACTCAGATTGTTCTTCCAGAAGTTGTCAAGAAAAAAAGGGTAGGGGGCTGGAGGGAGAGTGGGGATTTGAGAAAGAATGAAAATGGGCAACACAGATGGAATGTTATGGTGAATGTAATGATGTGAGGTATTGCCAGCTATGTCAGGAGAAGTAGGTCAGTGGATGTGTAACATATGCCAGCACAGCTAGCTGGAATTTTGTAAAGAATTATATGGTATTTGTATATCAAACTGATTTGTACAGATGCTTGTGTTGAAAATGGATTTATAATGTTGCTTGTGTTAAAAATGCATCAACAGTGTTTCTTGCTGGACAGAAAAAGAAATATATATGCATTATTGTAACTGTTTAAATGCGTATGTTTTAACAAATTATACTGGAAGAGAAGAGGTTAATCTCAAACTTTAAAAATAGTAAGAAATTAAACTACTGGACCTAAGCCATAATGATGTTATCTCACATTTTTGAATGAACCCAGAGACCCAGTGTCTGTATGAAGTATGGTTTATTAGCTCCTGTAGGAAGAGTGGACGTGTTTTATGGCTTTATGACTTACAAGAGCTGCAGCAGATCTTAGCAAGGCTCTCTGTGTATGTATTATTGACACATAGGTGTTAAATCCTAGTAGTTTCTAGCAATGGGGGGGGGGGGGTTGCATGGGTACCTGAAGTCAGATGACCAGATAGATGTATGTGATGTTATTCTGGAATCCATCACTAAAATAATGTTTAATACTAGTTGAGATTGAAGCCTTATGGCACTCTGTTTTGGGAGCCTGACATAGAAGAATCACTCACCTACTTCATATTGCCTTGCTGTAGTAAGTAGCTTAACTAGGGAATAGTAATTCTTGAGATCAGTCAGACAAATATAGAGAGACTAGTTAAGTACTGTTTTTCTGTATCTGTGTGAATTTGTTCATCTGTGTTATTTTAATATTTTCTGTGATTGAAACTCTGGTGTTTATTGTAAACAGATATTTAGTATTTTCATGTTCTTTTATTTATTATTAAATATATTTAAACTTTTCATTGTGGCTGGTCCTTTAGAGAACATTTTAACCTTTGAAAGTACACACATCTTTTTGGTGACTGTGGACACTCATGAAAGCCTTACTGCATTGGTCAAACTACCATTTGTATTAATATTAATTTCACTCTGTATAATTGGGTACCCTTGTAAGAGCCTTAGAGTAGCTGACTTGGTAATGTCTGGTGGCAGTAACTACCTTATAGTATGGGCAGAAGGGGGCATAGCTAGTACACCTGTGCCAGTCTTACCCAGGTGTGTGTGTGTGTGTGTGTGTGTGTGTGTGTGTGTGTGTGTGTGTGTGTGTGTGTGTGTGTGTGTGTGTGCAAATCACATCTCAGAGCATGTGTGTCAGCTACTTGGAGCAGAAGCACAAGGCATTATTTTCACAGTGTGTGTGATGGAGGACTTGGCTTGGATGCTTAGCTGAAGACTTAACTCTGCAGCCTTGCCAGTGGGAAGCCTTACTAGGGACCTGGGAGAGACAGAGAGAGAAAAACCTGGACCCCGGGCTGAATGTGTTCCCTGTGTGCTCTTAAGGGAAATTGTGCTTGATGCAAAGAGCTGCATCTGGAAATACTGGGTGTATCCATTTTTGTTCCAAGTGAACATCCCTCTCCAGTGTCAGTGGTGAGGATTCAGGCTCCTTGATTATTGACCCAGAGAGAGGACGTCACAGTGAGTATGTAACTTCTTTATCTGATTTTGTCAATTTTCATTCATTCTTCAACATATGGGATAGAGATCCTAACTACCTGAATCCCAGGTGGACTCTAAGGAAGGATATTCCTGAGTACTGTAGAGTGAATGGTTGCTCTTCCTCTTGAGACCAGATTGAATTTGTAATGAGTAATAAAGGTATGAGGATTGGCCCAAGTTGCAGCCACACAAATATCATCTGTGGAAGTCCTGGATAAAAAGGCTGATGAAGTTGCCATAGACCTGGTTGAATGGGCTTTTAAAGATTTTGGCAAAGCCAGACCAAACTTTTTATAAACAAAAGATATGCAATTTGTCACCCATTTTGATAAAGTTGCTTTTGAAACTGGCTGACCCAATCTAGTTTCTGCAAAGGATACAAATAATTGATCTGGCTTTTTAAATTTCTCTGATCTGTGAAGATAAAGTTGTCTTTGAACAACTAATAAGTGCAAAATATATCCACCTTTGTATGAAAAATTTGGAAAGAATACAGGAAGATTAATAGTTTGATTAATGTTGGATCTTGACACCACCTTAGGAAGGAAGGAAGGATTGGTTCTTAAGGACACTCTATCATTATGAAAAACTAAATAAGGAGGCCTAGAAGATAAAGCTTGAAGTTCTGAAACTCTTCTTGCCAATGTTATGGCTATGAGGAATATAGTTTTCCAAGTCAGATATTGCAATTCACATTTTGCAGCTGGTTCAAATGGACTCCGGGTTAGGGTTTGTAACATTAAATTCAGATCGCAAGGTGGAGTAGGGTCACTAAAAGGTGTTTTTTAAGTAGAAAGGCTCATTTTATAAAGGCTTTACAAAGTTGTGAAGAAGCCTGATTAGAATTATCTACTCTAATATGAAAACTGGAAATGACAGCCAACCGAACATTGACCATAGAGGGACTAGCCCCTTCATTAAAGACAGAAGCCAGGAATTCAAGAATCTTATACACTGGTGCTGAAAAGGGGTCCATGTCTTGTTGTTGTGCCCAAAGGACAAATATTTTCCATTTGCTCTTATAAATCTTCCTAGTGGAAGGTTTATGGGAAAGTCATGCCTTTCGGGTGGGACATGAGGTCTGGAGTTCGATCCAGAATCCAAGGTGGGTAAACTTGATGAGGCCAAAGAAAGGGAAACCAAATCTGTCTAGGCCAATAAGGGGCAACGACGATGACTTTGCTCTTCAATTGAGATGCTTTCTATAAGAATTTGGGGATTAATGGGGTTGGGGAATAAGCACAGAGGAGGCCTGGTGACCAATAGTGAAGGAGATCTTCTCTTGCTGACTCCCCGGCAGAGGGATTAGGGCAAAGAACCTGCTGCATTTGTTGTTCAGGGGAGATGCAAATAGGTCGGAATATGGCTGGCCCCAGTGGCGGAATATCATTTCTACCACTTCTGTGTTGAGAGAGCACTCCTGAGGGAATAAAATGGACCTGTTCAACTTGTCTGCTGTCACATTGGATTTCCCTGATATATACGTTGCTATCAGAAATCGATTTGAAGAGACTGCCCATTGCCACACTCTTAGCTTTTTGACTCAAGGTGTAAAATCTGGTTCCTCCTTGCTTATTGATGTACCATACTACAGACATATTGACAGTTTGAATCACAATAGTTCTGGAAGGGAGAGAGTCTTGGAATGCCTGCAACGCTAGTAGTATTGATCTAATTTCTAGCACATTGGTATGCAAGTTGGCCTCTTCAGGGAACCATGTGCCTTGAACAGTCTTTCCCAAGAAATGCCCCCCACCCTGATCTGGGAAGTGTCCATGGTCACTATGGCCTTGGGCTGAGGGAGGATGAATGGATGACCTTATAATATTTGATCTGAGTGAATCCACCACCAAAGGTACATTTTGCAGGTCTGAGTTATGCTGATTTTGGTGTACTTAGGTTGATGCAAAATGGACCACTGGGTTGCTAACATCCACAGGAGGATTCTCTTTTGGTATCTTGCTAATGGAAATAGTGTGATTGCTGTGGATATTGATCCCGGGGTCTGTTATATCTTTTGGGCTGGGATTTCCTGAGTATCCTTCTGACTTGAATACAAATGGTTTGAACCCTTGGTGATGGGAGAGACACTGTCATTGATGTTGTTGAAAATGGACCCTATGAATTCTAATGTCTGAAATGGTTGAAGCTGAGATTTGCTGTGGTCGTCTGTAATGCCTAGGTTGAAACAAATGTGAAGCATATAATTTCAAGCTGCTTGGTTGAGGTGGTTAGGAGCCAGTCATCTAGATACAAAACCACTTGGAATCCATGAAGTCTGAAGTGAGCTGCTACTACTGCCATGCAATGGTGAGACCAAAGGACAGTGCTCTGAATTGGTAATGGCTGGCTCCTAGCTGGAAGTGTAGATATCTCCTGGATCATCTGTTCATTTTTATGAGATAGTATATATCCTGGAGATCTACTGAGCAAATCCAGTCGTTTTTGTACAGGAAAGGCAATATGGACTGAACTGTGACCATCCAGAACTTGGTCTGCTGAACCAATTTGTTCAGATTGCTGAGATCCAAAATTCATCTCGAGTCCTCTGTTTTATTTGGCACTAAACAGAATCTTGAGTAATTTCCGGATACTTTCTGGTCTGAGGGGACCTCTTGGATGACTCTTTTTTCTAAAAGCTTTTGAATTTCCAAAGATACCATTTTCCTCTGACTGGATGGAACATCAGGAATTTTGTTCTGCAATGGTGGAGGTAAGGAAAAGGTAATTATAAAGCCTCTGGAAATAATCCTCTCCACCCAAGTATCTTTTGTTATATCTAGCTAGGCTCTCTGGTTCAGGGATAAGCAAACTCTGACTGCCTCCAGTGGTGAGCAATCAGGCCTCCTTTCAGGACTGCTCATAGTGTCTCTCAGAGAAGGAATCTCTGGACCCCTGGTTTTACAGGCCTCGTCTGCCATGTGGGCAGCATCTCTCATTTGAGTTCCCCCCTCTGCCCCTGGGGGAACTCTCTCCATGTGGATCATGGAATGGATCCTGAGATTCCCTGAACCATATATTTTTACCACCTTGTTGATTCCTGGAAAAGGTTCTTTGAGGGGTTGAAAAACATACTCCCAAAGCAGACAGGGTCTTGCCATCTTTCTCCCACCTGGAGAGTGTGCCTTTAACTTTAGAGTTGAATAGTGACATTTTGTCCAAGGGAGCATTGATGAGGGGATCTGCAATGTCACAAAGATGCATCCAGACATGCCTCCTGATGGAAATGCCTGAATCCACCACTCTTGAGACTCCTTCAGCTGCATGTGAAATAAGCCTCATAAAGTAGTCTGAAGTAGACGGAAGGGTTGCTAACTGTGAAGCAATACAAGACTCTGCCTCAGCAGTACTAGTCCCTGAGAGGGATTTTGAGAGTTCCTTGATCAAATTCCTCTGTAATCTGGTAAAGTGTGTCAAGTAATTCAGGGACCTGAGAGCAAAAGTCATTGATGCATACACATGCTTCCCAAACCTGTCCAGTGCCCTAAACTCCCTGTTAGAGAGATGAACAGAATAACTCTGTTCCATGAGTTCTTTCTTGGTGCCTGTCACCATGACCATAGCATCCACTGGTACTCCTTTCCTTCAGTGGTGCCAGGATCCTATCTGGTCTCATGGGGATCAGCTCTAAAGAATCCAGTTCCTTCTGCGCCTGCTGAGACATGAACTCATCAATGGGTGGAGTCACCCAGGAAGTAGATGGGCCAGTACCAAATGCCTCTAGGAATACCAGTTCCTCTTGAGAAGGGTTGATAGTAGACCATCCACCCCTCTGTTTCAGGATCTCTAAAATGCCTCCAAATGAGACATTATCAGGTGGTGATCTTGGGAACCTTTCCCTTCATCAAAATCAGTTTCTTCTGTGACTGACTCCTGAGGAGAGTCCAAGTGCCTCCTCTTGCACATCCTCTTCCTTGGGACTTCTTCAGTGGGATGTTCCAGAGAAGTATTGGAAAAAATAATTATGCCCTGTGGGGTCACATGGATACTTTGGACTGGATGTCCCTGTGGAGTAGAATGCTGAGGCTTATGACACCACATTATCTGAGAACCAGAGGGAAGATCTGAGGGATGGAGAAGCCATTTGATCTCTAGAAGAGAACACTCTGTCTACCACCTCAAAGGCAGAATGCCCCAGGGAGAAGGAAACCATCCACTCTGGGAAGGCATGCCTCTGGACCAACGGCTCCCTCTGACCCAAAGACACTGCAGCTGAGGCAGGAGTCAAAGCCAAGCTATCAAATGCTGAGGGCCTAAGGGGCAGAGATGGCTCTGACAACTTTGGATTTGACTCTAACCCCTCAGATCTGGTAATAAAGCTCTGGGTCCGAGAGCTGTATGACTCCAAAACGTTGGAGCCTGTGTGCTCAGAGAAGACATGGAATTCGAAGATAGAGACATCTTCAGATCCAAAACAAATGGGTTCAGGTCCAAGGGCTCCCAAACCAAGGGAAGGATCAGAGAAGGAGCCAGAATTGGTGGGGTTGTATGAGCAGAGGTCTAGAACCATTGAAGTAGGAGCCAGGAGAAATCCCATCTGAATTTGTGTTGAAAAGAATTTCCTCATCATTCTGTTCACATCCACTTCAGTGAGACTTCTGGATGAATGGAAAGAGGCAATGGAGGGAGATCTGTGTCTTTCCAGGAAGGGCGATGGGAGCTGAGAGGGAAATGGATCTAGGGAAGATGCATACCATGTTCTTGGTAGACGTCTAGACTCTGAATGGGTCAGATCCGAAGAGACTGATTTGGTGTCTGAAGCTGCCAGATCCAAAAGGTTTTGTGTTGGGTCCAAGGTTTTCTGAGTCTTCTTCCGAGGCTCCAAGGTCAGCTCCAATAAAGATTGAGAAGAGCTAGGATACTCCGAAGGCCTCTTTTTTTGCCTCCTTTTTTTCATGTTTGGAGATTTGACCTCCAGTCAGTGAATCCCCAAAGGCCGAAGAAAGAAGGCCTTTAAGGATTAATTTTTCTGTCAATAAGAGCTCTTGGGTTAAATAGCTTTACAAATGGAGCATGAAGCTTCCAAATGTTCAGGTCCCAAGCAATACATGCAGAGATTATGGGAATCGGACAACAGGATCTTATGCCTGCATTTGCTACAAGTTTTAAAATCTGACGGTTTATCTGCCATGATAATAATGTACAGAGATAACCACAGTACAACACTAGAACAAAAAGACAAAACTAACCAGAAAAATACTATAAGAACTACTACTACTATTTTTTTTAAATAAAACTAGAGGAAAAAGCCAATACAGGTATCAGCAATGGTGTTTGGGAAATACTATCAGTAAGAGAGAAAAAATACCAATTGTGGTAATTAAGAAGTACTCATAGTAAGAAGAAAAAAAGGGAAAACTAGAAATACTGAAAAGCGGTAAGGAGAGAAATATAACAATTACTACAGATGGTAATTAAGAACTACCAGCGTAAGCACAAAGGAATGAATAGGTAAAGGGAGGATAACAAGGGTTCATACTCTATAAGCAAGAAAAATTGAAAAACATATCTTTTTTTCACCAAACACAGTTGAGAACTGTAGAGACCATGTCTGTTCAGAATGGTGACAAATGAGATCTGGGGAATGAGGGGGACTGCTGCATTGTGGGTAAGGGAGGAGCTTGAGAACTTGTATTATTCACAAGCTGTAAAACAGTGGCTGAGTCAAATCTGAGGATTGGATCTGAACCCATATGTTGAGGAATTAATGTAAATTGACAACATCAGATGTAGTGTTGTATGTTTAAGACATCACTGATTGCTTAAAGGATGAGCATCCTGTATTTTATACAGGTGTTCTAATAGTTTCATCCTGAATACTCAGTCTGAGTGGCCCAGAGCAGTGAATTTATGGTCACTGGTGGTTTTGGGAGCATTGTTGTATTCTGTGCATTGGCGCACAGGAGCTATTGAATAGTTTTACCTGACAATCTGGAGATTAGTGGAGTTATTATTGATGGTATTGTGTAAAATGAGATGTAGTTCGAGGTTTGCATACTCTTATAATGGCGGCCAGTCTGCAAACACGGGAGTGATGCAGTGACATTTTGTCTGAGGGGGAGAGGAGAATGAAGTAGAAAACCCTGTTAGATATTGTTTTAACTCAGTCAAGTTTTCCTTAGGATGACCAAGGAGAAGGAGAATGATTGAAGTGGGATCTTTAACACACACCTATGTTATCACTATTAGAGGCAGATGGTACCTCTTTTTAACATAAAATATAACATCTAAGGAGTGCAGCACCCCACTAATGCTTCAATACAGTTTGATTATTAAAACATAAACCCAAGAACATGTTGTGGGGATAGAATACACAATTTTCTGATTCTAACTGTTTTTAAAGGTGTATGTGCAACCTACAGAGCCATTAACACTAACATAATTAATCTTTAGACACAATTATTAAATTAGACAATGATCTGCACAGATGACTTACTTTAAACTTTTTACCATAAACAAGGAGTGATATTTTAAAAATGAAACTTTAAGCAGAATCCTATACCAGGACTGGCCTTAGGTAAAATGGAGCCCTATACAAAGGACTCCATGGTGTCTCCTTGCTGTTTAACATTTCCCTCTGCCATATATCTGACCCCTGTCTTTTTCTCCATTTCTTGACCTCCTTGCACTAGCCAAACTACTTTTTTCTTGCTATTCTTACACTTTAATGGCTATACCTGTCATGTATTGCGAAAGAACAAACTAAACATGGTAAACATATTTCAAATTGGTGCTGTCAGATGTATATAAACAACATTCCATCATATCCCTACCACCAAATGATATTTAATGCTTGTAAGGAAAGTGAAGAATAATGATCACAGTAATGTATTCCAACTTGTTGCTCCTAGACAATTCCCCTAGACAAGCTTTAGAGATCTTCTGTGCACACATCTGAGTTTGATTTTGAGAAGAGTTACAAAAATGACCAGAATGTTCCCCAGCCCTTACAGAAGTTATAGTGACCTTTTGAGAATACCTCTGAGTTTTAATTTTTGAAAAATTAAATGAATACTAATAACACCTCCAACATAAGTTATAGTTAATTTTTGGAGACTTCAACAGTTTATAGGTTCATAGG
The DNA here is from genome assembly GCF_019279795.1 of Protopterus annectens. Taxonomy (NCBI): domain Eukaryota; kingdom Metazoa; phylum Chordata; order Ceratodontiformes; family Protopteridae; genus Protopterus; species Protopterus annectens. The sequence goes on from NC_056748.1 coordinate 493,816,409, forward strand.
TAGGTACTAAGCTATCGGCCCAAGGGCCTATGTAAGCCTAGCCAACAAGGTTCCCTGGCTTATGCCACCCAAGAAAGTTATTTTCCTGTGCCACTGTTGAGCAGAGACACAGAAGTGATCCCCGGGGTGTATTTCCTATTTCCCATCCACTCATCAAGATTTTTCTTGAAGAGTGCTAATGAAGAACTTTACTTGACATAGATGGGTAGCCTGTACCAGAGTATGAGAAGTCTCTGGGACAGGAATCTATCCCTCCAGCATGTTCTGTTTATTGTGGTGACAAGGTTTAGCTCAGAGGGATTGGGATTTCTTTAGGTGTAGCATGTCCAACAGCTCTGGGTTTCACATAGCTTTATATGTTAGGCAGAGATCACCTCGGAGTAGGCGATATGCTACGGAGTAAAGCGGGAGTTTTTTGAGGCGGTCAGTGTAGGGCATTTGTTGGATGCCAGTAATCCTCTTTGTGAGGTACTTCTGTGGCCTTTCCAGCTGCTGCATATGTCTTGTGAGGTACATTCCAAAAGGGGTGTTGTACTCTATAATGGGTCTAATGAGTGTCGAGTAGAGGGGAACAATGACCTCTTTTTTCCTGTATGAGAACCCTTTTATGATGAGGTGTGCCACATAGAAGAACTTCCTGACTACTGTGGCGATGTGACTATCAAATGAGAGACTACTGTCCACCTGGGTCCCAAGGTCTCTTATCACACATTCAGTGTTAAGTAGATTGCTGCCTCTGTGGTAGTTCATGGGTACAGAGTTTTTACCAAAGGGGGTGACACTGCACTTTTTGGCATTGAGCTTGAGGCCATGGCTCTGACACCAGGCATCTGTCTCAGTGAGGTCCTTCTATAGGATGTCCACATCATTTGGGGACTTAACTATGGCTCCTAGTTTGCAGTCATCTGCGAACTTCTTTAGCCAGAGGCCTTCTGTGTTAGCCTGTACTTCAGAGAAGTAGATACCAAACAGGAGAGGTCCCAGGACGGAACCCTGTGGTACTCCACTTGTCACTGCTTTGAGGTCAGATTTGGAGTCTGCAACTTTAATGGTGTGGGTTCTGTCAGTGAGCCAGTTGGCAACCCATCTTGTGACGTAGGGATTTATACCTAGTTTAGTGAGTTTAGCTATAATTCCAGAATGGGGGATGGTGTCAAAAGCCTTGGCAAGGTCAAGATTGGCTGTGTGAACCACCTTACCCTCATCTACGGCTTTGGTGACTGCCTCAAACAAGTCGATCAGGTTCAGGAGGCATGATCTGCCTTTCACAAACCCAAACTGGGTGGGATCCAGAGTTTGGAGGTTACCATGTCTTTCTTTACGAGTTCCATGATGATAAGTTCCATGGCCTTGCAGACCAGGCTCATCAAGCTAATAGGTCGATAGTTCCCGGGATGAGTGGTGGCTGCCCCTTTGTGGAGTGGGATAACTGTTGCTGTGCTCCATTCATTGGGCACAAAGCCTGATGCGAGGCTATTATTGAACATGGTGCTTAAGTGGGGAGCCAGTTTGTTCTGAAGTTCATGTAAAATGCTGCCTGGGATGTTGTCCAGTCCCATGGATGCTGTGTTTTTTGCTTTAGAGAGTGCAGCTTTTACCTGCATAGTTGTGATTACAGGGACTCTGCATTCTTCCTGTATAGATATGGGCCCTTTAGGGGTTGAGAGGAGGGTAAAGTTAGCACTGAACCTATCTGCCAGGATGTTGGCAATATCACTTGGTTCTGTAATTTTCATGCCTTTGTGCTATAACGCAGAGCAGATTTGGGTGTTGCCATCGAGATTCGTGACATAGCTATAGAATGCTTTGTTGTTGTCCTTGGAATTAGTGATGATTTTGTTTTTGTAGCTAGCTTTGGAGGATCTTATAAATACTGAGGCTGACCAGGGAGCTCCTTCACTCATGGGATTTTACTCTCTTTTGCAACAGTTTCTTCCTTCTGTTGTACACTTTGTTTATGGCAGGGGACCAACAAATTGGCTTCCTTTTTTTGGAGGATAGCATCTTGGTTCTGTTTGGGATAGCACGATCCATGCACTCATGTAAGTGCTTATAGAGTGCATTTGTGTAGGATTCAGCAGTTGTAACTGTATTGCCCATCTGCATGGGTGTCATGACGTTCACCACTTCTGTCTTAAGAAGCATGAAGTTGGCTTTGGAGAATTTTTTTACTGTGGTTTCCTTAATGGGAGGTGGGGGCAGGATGTGGATATCAAGGGTGATTAGCTTATGGTGAGATCGGACCAACGAGGAGTTGACTTTAGGTGTGGAACACCGGTCACTCATGTTGGAAATGACTAGGTCTAGGATATTGTTACCCCTGGTGGGGGTGTGGATAAGTTGATCTAGGCCATTGGAGTTTATGAATTCCAGAAAGCGTTGAGCTAAGGAGTTGGTACACGAATAGTTTTCCCAGTTAATGGTGGGGTAGTTGAAGTCGCCCATTATTAGGGTGTTTGGTTGAACCCTAATATTTTCCAGTACATCAAGAAAAGAGGAGTGGGAATCCTGGGGCATGGTGGGGGATCTGTAGCAAGCTTCAATTTGGATTGCAGTTTTGCCCAGAGTTAGTTGCATTTGCATAACCTTGGATGCATTATGCTGAGCAACTAGCCTGGAGGTGTGAATATCCTTAATGAATATGGACACATCTCCGCCTATGGTGTTTCGGTCCAGGTTACATGGCGGAAAAGTGTGGTATGAGTTATAGCCTGGTAGTGCAGGAGTGCTCTCTGGATCATTGAACCAGGTCTCAGTCACTGCACAGATATCGATGTTCTCCATTTTAAGGAGAGCCTCGAGTGAGTGCATTTTGAGATTTAGACTTCTAGCATTGAGTAGCATTACCCTCAGTTTTTGCTTGCCTGTTCCTGTTATGGTGGTGAATTTGTTATTTGAACCCTGCCTAAAAAAGGCACTATAAGGGCAGCAAGAGCCTTAGCCAATATCCAGAATACCAGGGGCGACAGGTGCAGGCCATCTGTGGCAAAGCATCATGGTCTGTCAACCATGTCATCCCAAGCCGACAGATACTGGATCCCCTTAGAATGACACCAGAAGCTTAGCCAATTGTTGAAGTCAATCATTTTGTCCTTGTACTGTGGTATCATTCTGGGTGATGGCAGAATGCTACTCAGGGCTAGGGTCATACCTGCCTGGGCTACAAGATTGGAGAGCTCTTCCATGTCTCTTTTCATGTAGTCCAGGGAGGTACGTCTCAGGTCATTCACACCAACATGGACAATGACAGAGCCATATTTGTACTTGTTATGGAGTGACCTGAGTGCGTGGGTTATGTGGCGGATCCTGGCACCTGACAGGCAGCTGACAGTAACCTTCTCCTTGTTTAGCCTGGTGAGTGGGACATCAGTGTACCTGACTATAGAGTCACCTATGACTAGTGTGTTGGGTATGTTGTTTTGCCTTATTGGCTGTGGTTGAGTGGCACACTGAGTCTGTGGGCTATGTGTCATTTGGGTTGTGTTGGCGCTGGAGGTTGCTTGTGTTTCTGCTTTGGAGGTCTCTGTTTCTTAGACAGATTATTATTGAGAGCCTCCGCAAATGTTTTTGTGTTACTATGTGTGGACTTTGGTAGTGTAGGTTTATTTGGGTTCATGATGAGCTAGTTGCCCTCACAAAAATGTAGTCCTGTTGATTTTTCCGGGATTTTGGTTTGTCTGTGTTATTACCATGTAGCTGACTGTGAGGGATATTCTCTTGACTTAATTTTTCCATCTGAAAGTGGTGTCTTCTGATATGATGGTGAAATCAGTCTGTTGGTTTGAATACCGTGTGGTACATTTCAATGTGAAGCTCTCTTTATTTAAGTTATCAAATCTTGAGCTCGTTAAGAAAAATGATTTAGAAATGTGCCAAGACTGTGACTTTATTCTGTCACCTGACCACTTTCTGCTGGAATACACCATAGATGAACCTAAGCAATTGGTGATGGCTTATAACAGGGCCATCACTAATTCTTTAAAACAATTACCCTACCTTGTATATGCCCCATTTCTGCAAGCACTCATGAATTGTGACATGAGAGGAAACTTCATAATATTATATATTAGGGGTGAAGTTAGCAATGTTAGTGGGAAGGAGCCTAGCTGTTACAAGACATGTTTAAACTGGATGAACACTTTGCAGTACACCATTTAGAAGTATCCCATATTAAGCAAATCTACTTTAGGGTGATCTCTGCTGCATAAAATCAGTCAGTTATTTCTGTGTTGTGGACAGACTCTGTTCATTTGGAGAGCATTTTCCCGCACAGTGTAAGGCAGCTGGACACTTCTTTGTGTAAAAAGCAAACATAATCAGATGGGAGACTCTGTGAGGAGTATCCACAGTCCTAATAATATCCACTTAGAAAGTTTCATTCTTTCAGTAATGATGTAACATACATGATTTCTTGTTTTCACCTAAGCAAGTTTGTATATGGTCTAAAAATGTTTGTACTAAATTATCAGAACATCCATCGCCCAGTCTTTTTCTACATCATAAAGACATTTTGAGGACCAGGATTTTTCCAACAGTACTGAAGAAGAGCATGTCTATGTTTGACTCCAAGAAACAATGTTTGGATTCTCTTAGTCTGTAATCTTCCTACCTACAACACATGTGAATATGACTTTAAATATTTGGCATGTTTGGCTTTGTACTGAGTATTTTATGTGTCATCTGATCTGCTTTCTTGTACCTTATTCTGCAGTCTGAAAGTAAAGCTGGTGGACCTGGCAGCCCAACATGTCATGTTTTTCCTCTTTATTTTGCATTTCTGAATATGAAATGTTACATGGTGTAACAGTTACTCATAATTAATTTATTTTGTATTGTGTTAGTGTTATTTCTTTTGCCACCAGGAAACCTCTCTGCAAGGCAATTTGTTCACAAAGTAGAAACTGTGGGTCAAGAAATTCATTTTATTACTGGCTGTCAGTAGTATATCAGATGTATTTGATACACTCGTGCTGTGCTTCTGCATGTGATAAGGGTGGAATTCATGAACATTTATAATAAATTCAAGATTTTAGAGAGAGGGAATATTATAATGTTGACACAAGTTTCAGAGTTACTGTGAACCAAGAAAAAAATTTGTCATATTTATTCTTCACAATGGCACACAATTCATGAGAAGATATTGAGGCTTAAGGCACTGAATTAAAGAATCAAGGTAAAGGCTGTGAGTCTGGTGAATAATGTGATTCATTAGTCTGAGGTAGCATCACATTTAGTATCAGAAATGATCAGCTGAGAGGCAGATACATCCACACAATAGTTAAATAAAGATACTTGTTTCTGCAAAGTGAGTGAAACTGTTTCATTAAAGAGTTCACAGAAAGATTATAGAAGGATATTAACCTACACTGCAGCTGAATATATAACAAACCTACTGGCCAATAAATTTAGCTCTAATTTTAATCCTCTCTCCCCTGTCTGTCCCTCAAGATATACCTGAAACTGGCTCACCACCGGCTATCACACAAGACCAAGACCTAAAAGTGCTATCAAAAGCTAAAAATACTGAATCAGTGCATACTGATAGTATCCCTGGATACATCTTAGCATGCAGCATAATTTAGCCACACCTCTAACAACACTGTTCAATCTCAACCTACATACAGGTTTTGTACCAAGAGACTGGGGAACAGCTACAGTTATTCCCCTGCATAAGAGTGGACCTTCCACAGACCTATATTTCTGACCAGCCTTATATGAAAAGCAATGGAAAGATTTGTCATGGAATTAATAAGGAACCACCAAACACTGGACCTGTCTCAGTTTGTATTTGTCAAGGGCATGCCATGCTTACTTAATTTGGTGGATTTGTATGAAAAGGTCTCCAAAGTAATGGATGAAGGCAAAATGGCACACACCTCATACCTTGACTTGGCCAAAACCTTTGACACAGTTCCCCACTCAGGTGTAGTAGAAAAGCTAAATAAACTGTGATTAAACTTCTTTGTCACCTGCTGGACTGCCAACTGGCTCACAAATAGGATACAGATAATAAAAACAGGGAAATTACCTCCACAAGGAGTCCAGTCACAGGTAGTCTTTGCTGGGGCCTGTCCTGTTTAGCACCTACGTTTCTGAAGTAAAAGCCAATACCAATGGACTCTGGGCAACTAAGTTTGCAGATGATTGTAAACTAGGAGCAGTCATTGAATCCCTAAATGACTTAGCCATTCTGCATGAATGCTTATCTCAAATAAATAACTGGTGCCAAAATCATGGACTGAAACTAAATGCCAAAAATTCATTATTGTATCCTTTTGTAGGTTGTTTATTCCCAGACAGCTACCACATAGACAATACATCCCTAAGAGTTGATCCAGTTTGGGTTTTTGGAAGTTATGTGGACAGTCGCCTAACTTTTGACCATGTATCTATTATTGTAAGAAAGTCCTCCTATACTGCACAGCTTATAATTAGAGGGATTGTGTCTAGATCTAGGGATGTCATTGCCCCCCCACCCTTTACTCAGCCTTCATTAGGCTATTCATTGAATATAATATCCTCTTTGTTATGTATCTGTCCAGATACATGTAATAACTGGAACACCCACAGAGATACCTTACTAAAAGGATCCAAGGCCTGAACAGCATGTTCTACATGGACCATCTCAAATCCCCTGTCACTACATTTGGTATCCTGCAGACTGCTAAGAAACGGCCTGTGTCTGGCATACAAGTTATCCTCTGACCCATTTTACTGCACATCAGCAAGTTAAATGGCATCAGAAATACTCTGTCTAGGGATCTAAACTTCTTCTGCAACATTAACAGAATGGTTTGGAGGGACAGGTATATCTCGCAGAGGATACCACTAATGGGGTACATACTCCCCATCCACATAAAACAAAGTTCATCCCAGTCTATATTCAAGCATAACTTAGACCTATTGAAGGGAAACAGAAAATTTATCCCAGGTCTGCCCCTGTACTGCTAATAAACAGGGGCAACTCCTAAATGCTTTATGCCATGCATGATTTCCCTCAAATTATGTATGGTATGATCCAAGTTATTCTCAATAGGGGTAGTATATAATTTTCTACCATGGGATGGGTCTAAAACCAAATGGGACAGGTTATTTCAAGCACAAAATGGGAAACTGGCTAGGCTTAAAATGGCCCACAAGGACAGGCAACTTAGTACTTAACTATGAACCTATTAGAATTATTTAAAATTGCGTTTAAGAATAAAAGCGGAAATGAGTAAAAGCAAAGTAAAAATGAAATGTGAGAGCTATGCTACACATGAAAAGCATGAACGGTATGTTGTTGAGAAATCTTATACAAGGTGGGGCTGTAAGCTTGATGAAAACAAAGCATTGATTGTTCAACTGTACAGAAGCTGTGACAAGGGAAAGAAGCTTGTCTGGAAAATAAAATGAGTCTATAACCAAAAAGGATGCCTAGTGTATAACTAAGTTATGAAAGTTACTTGTGTGCACAATAAATGTTGAGAAGGTGCACAGCATTAACAGTGCATAAGAAAGGGACATAGAATGAAAAACAGGGTTAGTTATACCTTTGGACAGAGAAGCTCAAAATGAATGAAGTGTACTGCTTAAGGATACAAGCACAGAATGTAATGCAATGACTGGTCAAACCTTCAAATCACTAAATTTGAAAGAGAGTAAACTGAAACCATCTATGTGTAAAGGTTTATACAGGTCATCATATAAGGATGTTGGGGCAGAAAGTGCTTACATGTGAATATAAAAATGAAGAAAAAAAAAAGATTTGGTTCTTGAGACTAAACAAAAGATAATACAAACACTGAGAAATTGGAAGTTCTGTTATATGGATATGGATAGTAAGATACAATCACTTAAAATGCTTTAGACTTATACACAGGTCAGGCATATTTTTATCAACCAGAGGAGAAGTTGTAGATAACAATTAATAAAGAGTTGAAGGATTTAATCTGGGAGGGGAAGATGGCAAGACCATATTTGCAAAAATCTGGGGTAGCAATGGGGATGTCAATAGCAAATTGCTATGCTAATTTAGTGCTTGGCACTTGGGAGAAAGAATTTATATTTAATAATACATCCCCATATTTGTAACAATGTTTCATTTTATGTTCATTTTGTGGATGATGTTTTTTTGATTTGGTGAGGGTCTGATACATCTTTAGAACAATTTGTAAATTTTTTAGATACTACAACTGTTGTTTTAAAGTTTAAAGTGAATTATTCTATGCAATCTATAGAATTTCTTGATATCAAAAGTGATAAAAATGAACAAGGCATGCCTACCTCTATTTATAAAAAAAGTGTTCATGCGAATCGATATGTAAATAGAGATAGCATGCACGCACCTCATGTTTTTAAAGGAGTTGTTAAAAGCCAAGTATTGAGGGCAAGTAGGCTTGATTTAGACACAATTTTATGTATAACAAAAGCAGAAGACGCACTTGTAGAGAAACAGAGATGATACCAATGGCAGGGAATATAACTAACTGAAAGCTTCCTAGCCCAGCTGTAGAGTATACTGCACAGCTTGTGTTACCAGAAAACTAAGTATTTAAAGGTGTGGGCCTTCCAGACTCAGTCAGTAGGTGATTATGCATTATGAAGGGTGCTTTCATCCTCAGAATTTGGGATGATGGCACCAGACAGTCATATAGTTGAGTACCAGGGATGGACGGGACGGTGTGCATCATTTCTTGTATTTCAGCACTATCTTACGAAAGCCAGGGTACCTTTTTTGGCTAGGCTTATATAGGCCCTAGGGCCAATAGTCTAGTACCTACCTATGAACCTATAAGTAGACTAAATACAAATGAAGAGAAATTCTTACATCGAATTAATGCAATGGCCCAAGAATTTATGGAGAGAGGCTATGATTGAGGCCTATTAGAGACGAACATGCAGGATGTGATAGCTTGTAGATCAAGTATGGCTAAACCTTATTTTGCAAAAAGTAATGTAGTGGTGATATAGGAAATCAAGATGGTGTTATTAATAATAATAAACAAAGGCTATATGTATGTAAGAACATACAATAGAAGAACACAAGAGGTAAGGAAAATAATTACAAAAAATTGGCATATCTTACAAACAATGCCAGGTTTAGAAACAGTGATAGGAGATGAACCAAAATTTGCATATAGAAATGTCAGGAGCATAACACAAAGGTTACTTTATAAAGAAATGAGACAAAGAAATAAAGTAGTAAATAAGAAAAAGGGTACATTTCCTTGCCATAATTGTGTATGTTGTTCATATATTGTAACAGGAAATATATTTATTCATCCAGTAAGTTTACATAATTTTATTTTTGATAGATTTGCAACTTGTAATACTGAAAATATAATTTATATTGCTACCTGCACAGACTGTAATGCCTTCTATGTAGGTAAATCAGTAAGAAGGTTAAAGGATAGAATTATAGAGCACTGCTCCGATATACGAAGACATTTTTCTACAAATGCATTGGCTAAACACTGTTTAGATTTTAATATGACACATGATTTTAAATATAGAGTAATTGATGTCATTAATAAAAATATAAGAGGGAAAATATTAATAATATAGTGGAAACAAGAGAGTATGAATGGATAATAAGGCTAGCTATGGACAAAACTCCTGGAATTAATGCTGCTGTAAGTTTAAAACTGGTGTTGGTGAAAAAATAAATGCAATATAAATAAGTTTTTTAATATCTTTTTATATATTAGATTTGTATCTTTATATTATTTTATATGGTAATCATGTGATTTGGTTGTGGCCATGTGATTTAATTTTACTATTTAAATGATGTTAGAATGACTGTTTTATATGTTGCACTGAGGAAGGGCTAAGCCCGGAAGCTTTGCTTATTGCTTATTTTGTTGTTTTATTAAAGTGAGTTTGGCATTCTTTAGCTTGAATTCATTGGTTTTGTATTTCAGAGCTACACAGTTAAGGTTCCTATACACATCACAAGCAAAAACCTATAATTCAAAGTGGAAAGGGATGATTAGGAAACAGGGGGAAGCTAAAGAAACAAGGAGAGACTGGGAGTTTGGATGCAGCTTTTTAAGGAGAATAACAATAATCATACAGAATATTATATTCATAAAGTATTTCAAGAACTAAGTCAACATGGAATGGAGAAAGGAGATTCTGCCGATAGGGATGATTGCAATTAGGGACACAAATAATAAGCAATAGGGAACTGGAGTATATTGGGGAAAACTGGCAAAGGAACCAAGGTATTGAGAGCAAATAACTAGAGAGGGAAATTTAATAGAATGGGAAGATGCTAAGAATTTATTTGGACTGCAGGTTAGAAATTGCCTTCCCTATCAAGGATTGATATCAGAGTATAGGCAAAGAGAAAGAAATGGGGGTGTCCTAAACTAAAGACCAGCACTGGTGGAGTTATTAGTAGAATGTAGAACATAAGCTGCAGTTAAAAAAGGAATAATTAGTAGAGCATATAAAATATTTCATGATAACTTTAAGAATGAATCAGAGGAGGTTAGAAAGGATTGGAAGGAGAGATTAGATAAGCAATTCACAAAAAAAAACAGTGGGGGATATATATGTATGTCTTCCAAATATCCAACAAAATCTAGAAGATTTAGTACTTTTGCTGATAAATATTTACATAGCTATTTTTATATCCCAAGTAGACTCCAGAGAATTTTTCCTCAGCCAGAAAGCAAATGTTTCAGGTGTGATGGGGAAGAAAGAGGTAACTGTGAAAATATTTTCTGGGAGTGTATTGAGTTGGCAGATTTTAAAAATTCCCTACAGACTACTCGGTCAGAGATGCTGGGTGAGCAAAATGGTGTAACTGTGGCAATGACTTTTCTGAGCTATGACAGAAAATTGAAATTGCCTGGACATAGAATTATGGTGGCTGCCAAAAAACAATTACTAGAAAATAGAAATCAAAGTTTAAACCAACTGTAATAAAAGTAGTGAATATAGTAATTGAGATAAAACAATTGAAATTGGGATCTTTAAAAAGGGTAGGAGCAAATTACATAGGAAACAATGGGAATTTTGTGAACCATACATACAGAGGAGGAATGAGGTTTAAAAGAAGACAGGACTTGAATGAGCTATGTAATATTTGACTGACTGACTGGGCAGATTATAAGCGATGTATGTTTACAACTATGATTATGTTAATATGGTTTGTGATGTAAAATGCTTGCAGCTGAGATTATGTCAATATGGTTTTTCATTTATATAAATGCATGGCTGGCTGTGTCATAAGTGATAATTTAATAAAGATGCTTGTTGTTTAAAAAAAGAGATTAATTTCCAGGTAGTTGATATTGAGTACCAGTTATATTGGGAATGTAACTAGCTAGAAGTATGGTGAAAATAATTCATAATGTGCATGTAAAGGGTAGTGATTTACATCATAAGTATTAAGACGTATACTGTATGGGCTGTTTGGCAGGACTTTAGCATATTTTGGAAAATGTTGCCATTTTACTGTAGTGCATGTTACATTTCTGTACCATGGGAATAGAAATGAAAGTGATAACCAGAATAGAGTAGAAATGTATCATTAAGAAACAGATTAAACCTTCTGACTTGGTGAATACTACAGTTATTGTCATCAAACTTCATAAAAATTCTGTACCACTAGATTCCTTGGATTTTAATCCATAAAGATGGGACACTTACTACTTCATATAGTTGAAAAAAGTGATTTTACCTATGCCAGTTGCAAAGCTTTTTGTCTGTGCTTGATAGCAACCATAGCTTTTGGCAAATTAAACTTGAATAGAGTTAAAGGCTGCATGCATTTAAATTGCATATATGAAGTCACAGATTTCTCAGACTCCCTTGTGGTATTCTGGCATAATCTGAAGTGTGTCAGAGAGCTCTTGTGCAAATGATCAAGGTAAGTTCCCCTGGGGCCATCTTGTTGGTGATGCTGAATATGCCCTTGAACCCTGAGTTTTGGTACCCATAAAGGAATCCACAACATGATAACAATAAAGAGTGTAATTGCATTGGGTACAACTGTGCCCACTCACGAAGAACATTACTGAGTGAGTATTTGGGCTACTGAAGGCAAGCTTCCACTGTCTGGATTCATCCAGTGGTGGCCTGCAGCATGACCCCGGCACATGAACAAACATAGTATCAGCATATGCAATGTTACACAGTGTTATAGTTAGGAAACAGTTACAGCAGGGGGGGGGGGCACTTGCAGGAGCAGTAGTTCCCAGCAGACCAGGAAGTGGTGGCTGCGTCAGATGAGGAGTCAGTGGAGGAGTCAGCAGCAGGAGATGATTGTGTCAGATAGAGATGGGCACAGTATTCTATGGCGCTGGCAAAGAGACAACAACTTGCATATAATTTTAGGACACGATAGACAAAAAGTAAAGCAGGTACACTACAGTCAAAGTGATGCATGCAAAACCAACACCAGGTTATGTGTACCTATGTATAGACTGACCATACTCTTGCATCAGACATTGGTACCCAACTAACAATGTACAAAGAGCAAGGCACAGTTATCATTTGCACATGAGGGAAAAGGAGCACAGGAGAAGTTGTCTTTTCACAGGGAAATGTGTGAGTACTGAGGATTATGAAAGTAACACATGCTGATGTATGTCCTGTCAGTGTTGTTGGGGGGGGGGGGACTTTAGTATAAAACTCTTCAGGAAGGGCATTGTCATTGGAAGTGTGTGTGTGTGTGTGTATGTGATGCACTAGGGGCTGTGACAGTGTGGCTGTGGGTTTCCTGGCACACAGCTGCAGCAGTACATGTAGCACTGTGGCTTGATGTACAGTACAAGAACTAACTTGCCATGGTTGTGGTGGTACTGCTTGTGCTTCCTTGATGGTCCTGCACATATGTTGCATTACAGCCACTGACCACCAACCTCAGTATGAGTGCAATAACCATGTCTCTGGCATGCACAATTATTCACACTCTTGTGTAGACCTCTTTGCTGGGTGCTGGGAGCAGATTGCGATGTTGATACCAGGGTCCAGCATACTGCTCTGAATAATAGTGTCCACATTATTCTGTCCTCTGTGTGAGGTATGGTTATCCTGGGTATCCACAGGAATAGAGGTTGTGTCCTTGGTCTATTCAGAAGATGCAGTCATCACATTTTCTGTGTCCAACACACATTCTGCACTCCCTGACTGTGCCATCTCAACCCTGACATCATTATCAGAGGTTGCAGAACCTCCATACCAGGTGGGTGCAGTTCCACAGTGCTGATTCCAGATAAGCAATCACCTGTGAATATACTAAAGTACAATATCCTGTGTAAGTATGACACTGCACCATAAGTGTAAATGCAACTGAAGTTCACAAATATTAACATGATAACAATAAAGAGTATAATTGCATTCCTTGTGCAAATGGCTGTCGAGTGTGAATTCATGATGTACTTGTTTGCCATAAATCAGACAGTGACTGGAGAACGCAGAGGACTTAAAGGGATTGTTACACAGAAATAGATCTACATATTGGGGCATCTCTAGTAGAGTGTCTCAGTGGCTGGTTCGGCTCTGCCCAAAACATCCAGCACCACTCTGTGGGACTATGTGGAGGTTTTACTGCCTCTGAAAAAGGACAGGAACTCTTCTGTTTCCATAAGAGATGATTCACTTGATGACTCCCACTTGCTAACCTACCTTCCTATGCCAGGGGTGGAGCTATTTGTTTGGTAGCTCTTGTGATATCAGTGGCCCTGTGGCATACCATCTCATAGAAGTTGTGGGAAACACCTGCATCAACATCTTTAACCACATCTTCCTAGGCATGGTCCTGGTAAGCCTAATCAGCTGCATGAAAGCCAAAAAGCCATCAGCTGTGGAGACAGAGTGCCTGGAGTAGCACCTCATTCTCCTCATTGAAGAACTTTGGCTTATGGGTGGATTTCTCTGCAGAGTACACATTGCACTTCTTCGTCCCCTGTTTTATAGACATTGCTCTGTAGAATTGAAATCAGAAGAATTACTAGTTCTGGCATGTCCCTGCTAAATCCTTACACCACCAGTCTCCCTCTTGACCAGATAGTTTGCTGCTTCTATGCCTGACAGTTGCATATCTGTAGCTAGACTATTTAATTAATGCCTGCTACGTACATTTACTGAGCAACTGAGCCCCACAAAATGTTACCCATATCACTGATGACCAAGATGATATGACTGTTTCTGAGGGTTAAAAATAGTTTTGCTGCTGACTTATGTATAGTGTATACAACAGACAAAATTATTTATTGAAAGTGGTATTTAAACCCAGCAAGAATGTCTTTGTGCTCTAGGTTTGAGCTGATGAATGTGTCTTACATTACGCTTAACAGTCTTTCAGTCCAACAAGTGCTTTACCCTTACAACTTCCTTATCAATATACATCTCTAGCACACTTACTTGCAAACCTATCTCTTATTATGTCCACAAGTTTGATGTCAGTTAAAAGCAGCTGTGCTTAAAAAGATAGATTTGTAAAAAGTAGCCCTTACCTTGTATAAGCAGAGCTATAGGTTTGCTTGGTCAGTTATTATTTTATTCATCTATTGCAGGTTCCAAACATGGCAGCTCTACAGTTTGTTCTGTAGTACGATGAGGCTATCTGCTTGCTGATTATGCTAATTAGGGATAAACCCACTGTTGTTTCTGAATCACTTAATTTGAGTGATGAGAATATCTGCTAAACATCGAGCTGAAGTGCACATGCCTGGGTTTCTGTTAGAATGCACTGTGCATGTGTTATCCAGGCCATGCCACCAAGGGGAACTGTAATTCCACATATAACCTTACATAGAAGGAGTAGCTGTAGAGCCTGATTTCTTAACAGCATACAAAGGGATACAGGACTGCCATGTTTCACACTTTAATGTGTTATTGTGAACCATAATAATACAGTAGTTATATTTTCTTATTCTACCATCTGTGGCATAAATGGTATACCCATTGCTGAACACCTCATAGTACATGTAAGAACTGCTTTGAGCACCAATTTTCTGCTATTTTTCACTTCTATACTTAAATGTAGACATTATGACTATAGAAGGAGAGGGTAGTGTTTCTTTTAGAGCACAGAAGTGGTATGCAGAGGAGTCAAAAACCTTTATTTACTTCCTCCATAAGGATTGCAGCCATAAGCTACTGCAGAAGGGTTAGCAAGGCCTCAGTATAAGACTGAAGCCTGGAATAGTTTAGCCCAAGCTGTCACCCATGCTACTGGCATGCCACACATGAGGGGAACAGTGCTGTCACCATGGCTGTGATATGAGGGGGAACAGTGCTGTCACCATGGCTGTGATATGAGGTTCATAAATCCTGACCTCTTAGGCTAATGAAAGAAAGAATTTAGACACCAGGCATCACTATGTACTGTAAGTAAAACTTATGTTAACTACATATATAATCTGCCACTGTGCACCATCCACATATGCTCTATTCTGTTCTGTTTCTTCCATAACCCCTGAAAAGACATTGCAAAGAACAGACAGCTGCACAGGAAGGGACTGAAGCACCTACAAGACTGCCGGGTTGAGTATACTTGCTTCAAAATGTACAGGTTTTACTATTAAAAGTAGTACAAATTTAGTTTCATACAGTATACCTTTCATAAATCACTTCAACTTCTGTAATAACTTCCATAGTTCAAGGTAGCAGTATACGGGCGGCCACAGTGGTGCAGCGGTTAGCATTGCCACCTCACAGCAAGAGGTTCTCAGGTTCTATTCTCGGCTGGGGCACCTTCTTTGCGGAGTCTGCATGTCCTCCCTGTGGTCACGTGGGTTTCCTCCGGGTGCTCCAGTTTCCTCCCACATCCCATAGACATGCAGTAGATGGATTGGACACTCTAAATTGGCCCTAGATGTGAGTGTGTGCGTGTGTGTGCCTTCTGTGGAAGGTTGGGCGCCAGGCTGGCAACTCAACACTGTAAAACCCCACTGCCAATAATGAGCGGACAGATGATCTGCTGTGGCAACCCCTAACCGGGAAAAGCCGAAAGAAGAAGAAGAAGAAGTTCAAGGTAGCAGTATGACTGTGGAATGTTAGTGTGTGTCTGTGTGCTTTCTGCCATTTACTTGGACAAGTAGGTCAAGATGTTAAGGCTACACTCTCACATTGTGATGATGCCTGTAGGTTCAATCCTCCCATGTATGTTCCGATAATCTTCCCGTTGAGGTGTCCATGTCTTTATACTAAGTACAGCATTAGATGTGGGAAAATGTCTGAGCAATTGTTTGGGTGGGTGAACATCTGTATTATTGACAATCATCAATGTACTTGTTTTCTGTGCTATTAACACTTGAGAGACATGTATTTTTCATTGCATGTGTATGTGTCTCAGACATCCCATTACTGTGTCTTGGACTACAGACCCCTGCTGGTTTGCCCAGGTAGCTCATCACATTAATTATTTTCCTTTCAGAATGCAGGTGTTGATGGCTGTGGGTACGGGTCCCCATCTTATTTGTCTGTTATCAGCCTTCTTAAATTGGAATGTGTATTTTTTTAAGTCGAGTATGTTAGGTGTAACTTAAGCATATGACAATTACATATCAGCTGTATTTTTTCTTCATGTTTTTCTGTCTTCCCCACCATTTTTGTCACTATCATTTCTATTACATAAATTTATTTTGCTTATTATTTGTTGACAAACGAGATAGGGCAACCACGGTGGTGCAGTGGTTAGCATTGCCGCCTCACAGCAAAAGGTTCTCCGGTTCGATCCTCGGCTGGGGTGCCTTCTGTGCGGAGTCTGCATGTCCTCCCTGTGGTCGCGTGGGTTTCCTCCGGGTGCTCCGGTTTCCTCCCACATCCCAAAGACATGCTGCAGGTGGATTGGACACTCTAAATTGGCCCTAGGTGTGCGTGTGAGTGTGCCTTCTGTGGAAGGTTGGGCGCCGGGCTGGCAACTCGACACCGTAAAACTCCACTGCCATTCAATGTGCGGACAAGGTGATCCGCTGTGGCGACCCCTAACCGGGAAAAGCCGAAAGAAGAAGAAGAAGAAGAATTTGTTGACAAACGAGATCAGACAGGAGTCCCCGTGGACTATGATGTTTGCAGATGACATTGTGATCTGTAGTGAGAGTAGGGAACAGGTGGAGGAGATCCTGGAGAGATGGAGATATGCTCTAGAGAGAAGAGAATGAAGGTCAGCAGGACCAAGACAGAATACATGTGTGTGAATGAGAGGGAGGATAGAGGAATGGTGAGGATGCAAGGAGTAGAGGTGGCGATAGTGGATGAGTTTAAATACTTGGGGTCAATAGTTCAGAGTAACGGTGAGTGTGGAAGAGAGGTGAAGAAGAGAGTACAGGCAGGATGGAGTGGGTGGAGAAGAGTGTCAGGAGTGATTTGTGACAGATGAGTGCCTGTAAGAGTGAAAGGGAAGGTTTACAAGAGGGTAGTGAGACCAGCTATGTTATACGGGTTGGAAACAGTGGCACTGACAAAAAGGCAGGAGTTTGAGCTGGATTTGGCAGAATTAAAGATGTTAAGATTTGCACTGGGTGTGACGAGGGTGGACAGGATTAGAAATAGGTATATTAGAGGGTCAGCCCAGGTTGGAAGGTTTGGAGACAAAGCCAGAGAGGCACGATTACATTGGTTTGGACATGTGCTGAGGAGGGATGCTGAGTATATTTGGAAAAAGATGCTAAGGATGAAGTTACCAGGTAACAGGAGAAGAGGAAGGCCTAAGATAAGGTTTATTGATGTGGTGAGAGAGGACATGCAGGTGGTTGGTGTGACAGAGCAAGATGCAGAGGACAGGAAGAAATGGAAACAGGTGATCTGCTGTGGCGACCCCTAACAGGAACAGCAGAAAGAAGATGATGATTATTTGTTTCTCTCTATTTATTTTACTGTTGTATGCATCAACAGTGAGACGTACAACCATCCCTCAGGCAAAGCCTGTCAGCCCCCCACAGAATAGAGTAGCAGCAGCACCACCAGAAGCGCAATGCACATCTGTTCCCACCTGTAACACCCTCCTGCACAAATCCTGCCTACCTGTACCACCCAGTACAAGTAGCTTTGCATTGGATGTTGGGACTGTTGTACTGGGTGGCAGCAATGCCAGTGGAGGTAACACAGCTGTCACTCATCAGCAGTTGACAGGCATTGTATGGAGATAATCTAGAGGAGGTTAGATGCCCAAATCAATTCAGTAGAGAACCTGCTCTGGTAACTCACTGAGTTGCTTCACTGTCCAGCACTGTCTTCACTATCTTAGACTAGGCCAGTGGTGATGGTACTCAGGGTGGCACGTAATCTCCCACTGGATGTTAGCTTTCAGAGACTCCATGCTATTCCCCACCTTGCTGTTCCCCTCCCTTTTGTGTCAGTGCACACCCCTATTGGGTGTACAATCTTCTGTTACTATTTTTACCCTTTTCATTCTTTGATGTTTCCTTCACTATTGTGTTCCTCCACCCTCACTGTGTTACCACACACCCTGTCAGTCTTTTTTATCTTCACCATTTACCTACTCTACCATCTTACCTCCCACTTCCTTCCCTAACTTACTAGCTTTTTATGCATAGAAAATGGGCACCTGCCTTGAAAAAAATATTTATCCACTTTCCCTCCTGCATTCTACTCATTCTTTAATTGTTTTCCTTTATGTTCTATCCTTTGCTTGATTTCCGTTTTTTTCTCTTTTCTATTCTCCTATTCCCACCCTTTAATCTAGTCAAAAATAGATAAACACACCTCACACAAGCCCACAAAGAGCTTCCAAGTCACTCATCCTTTGTGATTGTACTGTGTATGGCAGGTTGAGTAGAGCACCTTCTATGCCTTGGGCAACTGATGAGTTCTGTCATCATACAGTAATGAGCTAGTCTGCCACATTTCACAACTCCAGTTATTTTTTACAACCACTATTATGAACTAATAATATTGGCCTTTCCATGCACTGGTTGTGCATAAATGAAATGAGTGCCACTGTGAGGCAGTTGGCAAAAATAAAATCAGGTATGACTGCCAGGTTTTAAAAGCTTCTCTTTGCAAACTATTACATTCCCAAATATGCCTGTGGATAATAAATTAGATTCCAAAGGTATCATCCTGATGTATCATTGTTGGATCTCTTATTCTTTCATTTTGCAAGTGCATGGCACACACTTACTAGGTGTTTCCCTGAAAGCTCTTTTCTGCTGGGTACTCTTGTAGTTCAGCTTGTAAATGAAGTGTCTTATATAATACAACAAAAGAAGGTTGCAGGCTGACGTTGCTACAGGGTTGTATGCTTTTGTGTCATGTATTCTTTCATTCTGCAAGTCTGGGACACACAATTCCTGTATGTTTCCTTTAAGAACTGTGTCTGGTTACTACTGTAAATGAAGTGCTTTGAGCAGTACAAGATATAGAGGGAGTGGGTTCTAGTCCTGTTGGGGTTTTATACTTGTCTCTTTTATTCTTTCACTAAGCAACTACTGTGTGGTTCCCAAAAGGCTTTTGTCAGACTGCTTCTGTAGCTCCACCTGTAAACAAAGTGAGACATGATGAAAGTTGTGGTTACAAGTTCCATCAGAGTTGCACATAGGCATATCATTATTAAAGAAGGGTGGTTATTTCTTGACCATTGCTGTGTAATACAAGTAGAGTGGTCAGACTCTGATGATGTTGTACCTCCATTTTGTCAATATATTTGTACTTTTCTTTCCCCCACCCATGTATATTTTGTTTTCAATTTTTTCTCTTTGGTTATTTTACATTTAATATGCAGCAGTGTCCAGATAGGTACCCCTACCACCATCCAGGCCTGCTCTGTACCACCACTACTAATGGCTACTGCATCACCCCCAACAACATCCCAGCCAGTGGTGTCCTCGGCTGCCACACTCATCTCTACCCTATGGCTGCGGCACTTTCTTTTCTGTGTGTGTGCATCTAATGCCCCCTTCTCCAACTAAGCTCTAGCTAAGCATCCCATTACAGCTAAGTTTCTTCAATAACAGTCCACATCCCAAGGGGCACCTTTCACAAGCATACTCAGTCCACTAGTTCCCCAAACCATACCTGCTTTCTCTAACTGTAGCTCCCCTGATCTTACGATCTGCTTTTGTAAACATTAATAGTTGCATGCAAACCTTCTAGTTGTCTTATTCCCCTTCTAACATACTCCTCTTTTCTTTTTGATATTATGCCAGGTTATCAGCTGTAAGGCCAAACATCTCTGCACATTGTGAAACCACCGGTACTGGATGACATGCAGCAAAGAGTTCCTGCCTTCCTGACCATCATCCAGCTCAAGTCCCTTAAAATATCTTAAGGAACCCCATAGTATGTTTAAATTGTGACTTTTGTTAGTTGCTGTATGGCTTCCGCTTACCACCAGTACTCACTGCCCCCATCTACTCTAGTCTATCCACCTTTCTCACCTCTTTGTTCCTGAAACCCTCACATCCTTTTTCTTCTCCTTTAATTGTTGGCCCTTCTTTTTCCCTAAACTCATTCTAATTCACTCTCTGTCTGTCCATCTACTTAAGCTTTAACTTACACAGAGTACCTCCAGCTCCGTGTTTCTCTACAGCCTGCACGCTTCACTAGCTACTTGACAGTGGGTTATTTAATTTTTCTTACCTTGGGAATTGCTGATTGTTTTTTCTTCACTCGGGCTGTTTTCACTAGTGGGTGTAGCCCCGCTCCATTCTCCCTCACTACACTTGGGCTCACTTCACTACCCTACCCCCATTCCCAACCACCACCCTCATTTCAGTTATATTTATTCACATCCTGTTTTAACCACACCCGATCTCCTCCTCCATAACCATTACTTTCCACCCAGTCATATCATCTCTTGTCTTTTAGACTGCCACTCCCTCCATTACTACCTCAGTCAACTGCTCTCCTCTACACCCATCCCTCCTCTTACTCATACTTCCAGCCACTTCCCCACTAGTCCAGTAGTTTACCCTACCTTATTCTTTTTCTACTCTCACACTCCTACTGGAGCCTCCTCTTACCTCCCTACAGCTAAGACATGCTCCTACACCTACCCCTTTCAGTACCTTTACTTATTGTTCTCTAACTAACCACATCCTACCATAGTTTGCTACCTGACCAATCCTCTAGTCCCACCTTTCCTCTCCTACTTTCATATAATTCAACACCACACTCCTTCCATATACTATCTTCTCTGTTCATACACATTTGCTCTCCTAAACTTTCTCACCTCATTAAACTCAAATCCAAATTCCTTCTGCTACATCCTCTTAGGTATACCCCCTTCATCCCAAATCTTAGCCTACTTCTCGCAGGAGATATTCATCCTAACCCCGGTCCTCTAGCCAACTTCTCTGACTCCTCAATCCCCCCTTTGTCCACCTCCACCCAGATTCCCACTCCATCTCAGACCACCTCTTCTGCTAAGCACCTTAAAATCCTAGGTGTCAGCATACATGGTACAGTAAATAAACTCCCTAATCTTCACACCTGGATAATATTACACTCCTCAGATATCCTCTGCATCTCTGAAACATGGCTAAAACCTCACATATCAAACAAAGAAGTCATCCCACCCAGCTACAATATCTTCCGCCAGGACAGGCCCACTAAAAAGGTGGTGGGGTAGCTGTCCTCTATTCAGAAATCCTCTCTCTCCACCCCTTACAATACTCACTCCCTAGTTTACACCCAGATGAGATCCTCATAGTTAACTGTAACTTAAATGATCATACAAAGATTGCCATCACTACAAGTGTGCTAGCTTTTCTGTGCTTTAAAAGTGTGTTTACTACTGTTTTGTTTTCCTGTTTTCTCAAAAGATGAAAAAAAATCCTATCTTTGCTCGTTTCCTACCATTTTCTCTAGCTAGAATAGTCCAGATTTCAGATTTGCTGATTCCAAGACTGTATTTTGAGTTTCTGAGTTGTTCAGACCTTCTGTGGTAGAGGGATGTCTTTCTGCTTATCAGTGGGAGTGGTAAACACTGAACAGCCTATCTAGTGCTTGAGGAGTGGTTTCCAGCTCAGAAATTGTATCTAACTGGCCATTTTGGGCTACTTTCTATCCCTTTTAACTTTCTAACTTAAAAACGTGTTTGTGCGGGTTTGTGCATCGCACAGCTCCGCTAAGCTAGGGTAAACTATTACCGGAGCCAGAAAATCTGCTAATCAAATTTTCCCTTAGATCTTGCTAGCTTTCACACTTCTGCACTCAAACTGGTTAATTTAAGATCAGCACTTGCTCAAAAACTAACTGTAGCATTTACTGTAACATATATATTGCTACCAGCACTAAACTCTCCACAAAGGAGAATAAGATAGCCCCAGTACTTAATTATATAAGGCATTAAACCAGGCATGTCAAAAGATCAGTTCCCTGTGCTTTCTCCTATCAAACTGGTGAACTTGGGCATCCTGAGGCACTGTAGCAATTGCCTCATGTACATAGACTACCCCCTCCTCCTACCCCACAACACTATGACCGTTGAGAGATGCACATATATAACCAAACTGGAAGCCAAGCAGTCTCCAGCCAACACATGATCAGCCAGTCAGTAGGAGAAGGTTAACACCTGCACAACACCACATTCGACACATAGCCCTTCAGTACATACACCACCTCAGCCCTCACATAGAAACACAAAACACACACCTACCTTTGTGGAGGCTGTCAATAAAAATCTGCCCAAACAACAGAGACCTCCAAGGCAGAAATGCAAACAACCACCACATCTCAGCACAAACCATGTATCACATAGTTCACACAGTGTGCCACACAACCAAAGCTCCCAAGGCAAAACAACTTACCGCGGAGGTGTCTCCATATTCATAAAAGATATGCACACCTCTAGACAAATAGCCCAACATAATACATCTGAGATACTTCAGGTATAGCTATCAGTTGGTAAAACTGCAGTCCAGGTTGTAGCATGCTATAGATCCCCATCATGTCCCAAGAGTCCCACTCCACATTCCTAAACACACTGGAAAATATTAAAGTACAACCCAATACCCTTATACTGGGAGACTTTAACTACCCCTCCATTAATTGAGAAAATTACTCATGTACCAACTCACTAGCTCAATGTTTTCTGGAATTCATTAATTCCAACACCCTAGACCAGGAGTGTCCAACCCGTGGCCCGCGGGCCGCATGCGGCCCTCAGAGCTCTTCCATGCGGCCCGCGACCCTTAAATTTAAATTTAAATTTAATTTCACTTTTTTTCCGTGTGTTTACACGTCCGCGTAGTTTTGCTCTTCTGCGCATGTGCCAACTTTCTTTTTTTTACGTTTTTTCCATACCAGCGTCTTTCCGCTGGTATGCGCATGCGCAAAAACACCGTTCAGGCGATTTTTTATAAAGGAAAGCTGCAGGAAGGAGCGAGATCGTAGCGTAGAGAGAGGATTTATTATTTTTTAGTTTATTTCGTTGTGTACACCGACTACACTACAACAAAGGTAAGTTACAAGATGAAGGCTCAGCTCGCCAAGAATCTATGTGTTGCTATAGATTTCTAGTAAATGCTAGGTGTATTTTACCAGGTTTTCAGTCAACCTACTGGAAAGTTACATGTTCTTGTTGGAAATAGAGTAATACAATGGCTTTGGGGGATTACTGTTATAGATCTCTGTACTGTCTTATTAAGCAGAACCAGACAGAAGTGATGCAGCAGCTCTCTGAGGAAGTACAACTGCTATAAAACAGGAACAACAGCAGGATACATCCCCAAAGTTGAGAAACAAGCACTGTAGAAAACATCACGGTCATTCATAGTCTATATGAGATTCGGTGTAATGAAGTGGCACTTCAAATGAAAAGTGTTTATTTAGTAGTGGTTTGTTCTGAACTAAAAATACAATTCCGATTAAAATTGTGATATACCAAATTATGAGAACAAGAAATAATTGTTTTTGTTGGTCTTCACTGGAGGATAAAGTAATTGAATTACTCAATAGTTCCCTTGTACTACAATGGAATCGTTCAGCAGTATATCTTCACTATCTTAATTAGCTTTCACTCGCTTATTAACTACAGTGACCGACTCACACTTACCCCCACCACGGTTAGAAACATCTTTGACCTGGTCATTATCAACATGGGGGATTGTTGCTCTACACCTGAAATCAACTCCTCCCTGGTCAGATCTGACCACAAGATTATCACCATGGGTATCCACATCCCACCTGCACCTCCATTAAAGGAATCCACTGTAAAAAAACTCTCCAAAGTCAACTTTGGGCTTCTAAAAGCAGAGGTGGCAAACTTCACGATGCCCATGCAAATGGAAAATAGGTGTATGACTGTTGAATCATACACCAGTGCACTGTATGAGCACATACACATGTGCATGAAATGGGCCATACCAAACGGAACCAAGACACTCTCCTCCAGAAAAAGGAAGCCAATCTGGTGGACTCAGACCATTAACAAATTCTACAACAGAAGAAAAAAGCTGTTGCAGAAAAGAGTGAAATCCCAAGACTGGAAAAAACTCTCTTGTTAGCCTCAGCAAAAAAACTGAGATCCTTTATCAAATCATCTAAAGCCTGTTATGAAAACAAAATTGCTGCAGATTCTAAAGACAACCACAAGACATTCTATAGCTATGTCAAGAATCTACATGGTATGTCTCAGATCTGCTCTGAGTTACAGCACAATGGCAATACATATACAGAACTGACTGATATTGCCAACATGTTGGCTGACAGGTTCAGTACAAATTTTACACCCCTTTCACTCCACCAAGGGCCATTCTCAATACCTGAGGAATGCCAAGTTCCTATCATCATGGCTACACAGGTAAAAAACGCACTGGCCAAAGCCAAGAATACAGTCCCCATGGGACCTGACAGTATCCCTGGCTGTGTCCTACATGAACTACAAAATGAACTGGCACCACACCTGAGCACCATGTTCAATCACAGCCTCAACTCCGGCTTTGTTCCTGCTGAATGGTGCACTGCTACAGTCATCTCACTCCACAAAGGGGGGGGGGGTGCCCACTGATCCTGGGAACTACCGTCCCAATAGTCTGATGAGTCTGATATATAAGGCCATGGAGTGCATCATCATGGACCTTATCAACAGGGACATAGGGAATCTCCAAACTCTGGACCCCATGCAGTTTGGGTTTGTGAAAGGCAGATCATGCCTGCTCAACCTGATAGACTTCTTTGAGTCTGTCACCAGAGCTATGGATGAGGGCAAGGTAATGCACACAGCCTACTTGGATCTTGCCAAGGCCTTCGACACCATCCCTCACTCAGGAATCATAGACTCACTAGACTAGGCATAAGCACTTATGTCACAAGATGGGTGTTCAACTGGCTCACTGATAGAACCCACAATGTAAAAGTAGCAGACTCTAAATCTGACTATCAACCAGTTACAAGTGGCACTCCACAGGGATCGGTCCTGGGTCCTCTTCTGTTTGGCATCTACTTCTCTGAAGTCCAAGCCAACACAAAGGGACTCTGGTTAACCAAGTTCACAGATAACTGCAAATTGGGAGCAATTATAGATTCTCCTATGGATTTAGACATCCTACAACAAGGCCTCACTGAGACCAATGACTGGTGCAAGAACCATGGCTTCAAGCTCAATGCCAAAAAGTGCATTGTCATTCCCTTTAGGAAAAATTCGGTGCCCATGAACTACCACATAGACGGTAATCTGCTAAACACCAAAGGTGTGATAAGAGACCTGGGGATACAGGTTGACAGCAACCTCTCCTTTGATAACCACATCACCACTGTGGTCAGAAAGTTCTTCTAAGTAGCACATCTCATCACAAAAGGTTTCTCATCCAGAAAAAAAGAGGTCATAAGCCCTCTTTACTCATCCCTCATTAGACCTATTATTGAATATAATGCCCTATTTGGTATGTACCTCACTAGACACCTACAACAACTGGAAAGGCCACAAAAATACCTAACTAAGAGGATCTTAGGCCTCAGACATATGCCCTACACTGACAGACTCAAAAATCTCCAGCTTTACTTGGTCTCATATCGCCTACTTAGAGGCAACCTCTGCTTGACCTACAAGGCCATGTCTGACCCACAGCTGCTAGATGTGCTCCACCTAAAGAAATCCCAATCCCTCCATGCCACATGCTCCAGGGACCTAAACCTCATTTCCACAATGAACAGAACATGCTGGAAAGACAGGTTCCTAACCCAACGACTTCCCATACTCTGGAACAAACTGCCCATTCACTTCAAGCAGAACACTTCACTGGTCCTTTTCAAGAGAAATCTTGACAAGTGGATGGGCAATAGGAAGTTCACCCTGAAGATCACTTCAGTGGCCCTGCTTGACAGGGGCATGGGAAACTAACTTTGGGTGGCAGTCACCCCAGAGATCACCTCAGTGGCCTTGGTTTACAAAGGCACTGGGAACTAACTTTGGGCAGCATGATGCCAAGGAATTTCTTGGGCTAGGCTTGTATAGGCTCCAGGGCCATTAGCCTAGTACATACCTATGAACCTGCATACCTCCCGTCAACAATATCTCCATACTAGAGCCCTTTCTAGCCTGGATCTCTGAAACCATCTCCTATGAAACCGTTATAATAGGGGATGTTAATATCAACTAGATTTCTCTCACCACCAGCTCCCTAATGCTAGCATTAATCTATATGGCTTTACCCAACTGATCACCTCCCCAACTCATATGAATCAACAATCCAATACCGGCTCCACTATAGACTGGATACTTACCTCCCATCCCGATCATTATCATAACCCCTCTATTCTCCCTGACACAC
The DNA here is from genome assembly GCF_019279795.1 of Protopterus annectens. Lineage (NCBI taxonomy): Eukaryota > Metazoa > Chordata > Ceratodontiformes > Protopteridae > Protopterus > Protopterus annectens. The sequence continues at coordinate 493,843,084 of NC_056748.1, forward strand.
TTAGTGATCATCACCCTATCTCTATACATCATCACCTGTCCCAACCCTCTAAAACACACATATACAGGGACTGTTGTAATATATCCATCTTTAACCCTGATTTATTTAAACAAACACTCTCATCAATAAACTGTTCCTTTCCCCAGCACCTCCCTCTTGAAGAAGCTGTTCTCACATTCAACAGCATCTTCCTTAACACTCTTAACTCCCTAGTCCCTTCAAGAAAAGTTCGAGTTAAAACAAACATTGCTCCATAGATAAGTAAAGCCACTCTCTCCTTTATGCAGAAAAGAAGCACTGCATGGAAAACCTGGATCAAATTCAAAACCCCTTCCAGCCTGCAGCACTATAGAGAACTTTAAAAAGCCACAAAAAAAACACATCACCCTTGATAAGAAAAACTTCTACCCGAACCCCCCCCCCAAAAAAAAAAAAACCACTTCAACCCCAAAAGATTCTGGAGTACCAATAATAAGCTTTTACACTCAGGTAACCCTTCCCCTCCCAACCCCTCCTCAAATAGCCCCCCCCTAGAAATTGCCACATTTCTCAACTTCTTCAAAGACTCTATACAGAAACTAATCAAGCCTAACACTAACATTATTCATGACATCCCACCCCCTCCCTCCAGCCAAACCACCTTCTCAGTCAAAACTGTCCCTACAATCATCATCAGATCCCTACTCGGTAAACTTAAACCCTGCTCCCTGTCAGCTGATAACCTGCCTCCCCTATACCTCAAACTAGCAGCCCCCTCCATAGCATATCCAGTCTCCATACTTTTCAATCAGTCCATTCAAGAAAACCTGGTTCCCCAAATATGGAAAAAGGCCTACATTAAACCCCTGCACAAAGGCAGTAACTCCACTGACCCCTCAAATTACAGGCCTATCGCTAGTCTATCCCCTATCTCAAGGATCCTAGAAAAGTGTATTCACAAACAGCTCATTGCACACCTCATTCAGGAAAATCTCCTTACCCCTACCCAACATGGATTTTGCCCTCATCATAGAACTACTACTTCTCTTCTATCCCTCACTAACTCCATCTCCACTTCTCTCAATAACAACAAACTAGTGTCTTCCCTCTTCCTTGTCCTCTCTAAAGCTTTCAACTCTGTTTCTTATAACCTCCTTCATTCAACCTCTCTACTTCCACCCTTAACTGGTTCTCTTCATACCTATCAAATAGAGCTCAGTCTTTCAAATGGGTGTCAGCTACTTCTCCATTCCTTCCCATTCTTATTGAAGTCCCCCAAGGCTCCATCTTGGGTCCCCTACTATTTAACATTTTTACTAACGATCTCTTCCAATCATGCCCCCAATCTACACTCATACAATATGCAGATGACTCTACGATCATCTCTACCTCTGACAATCTATCCCACCTACATACCCTCACACAAGACACACTACACTCAGTCGAAAGATGGCTCACCACTAACCAACTCCTACTTAACCCCAATAAAATTAAACTTCTTCTTCTATTCCTTCCCAAACCCCTCCAACACCTCAAATCTTCCTTCTCAGTCTCTTCCCTAAACAGCACAACTATTTAATTTGAAAGTTGAGTCTCATACTAAACTTCTCAGTGTACTCATAGGTGTCGAACTAAAATATGATACCCCACATCAACAACTGCATCAAAAGAAGCCACCAGAAAGTAGGATTGCTATACAGAAACAAAAAATTCCTTACTCAAGAATCCAAAGTTTCCCTTGCTCAAGCCTACCTCTTACACACTTTACTATATGCCGCCCCTATATTTACCAACCTCCAAAATAATTTCTTAAACAAACTTGAACTAACATATAATAAAGTTACATGGTTCACCACAAATCCCCCCTATCGCTCACACCACTGCCTCTTCTTAACAAAACTTCACTGGCTAGAATTCCATAACCAAGTCCTTCTACCTCAACTTCACCTGACACATTCCATCTTACAACAACCTCTAGCCTGTCCCTCAATGGCAACTCTCATCTCCCCCTACATCCCTAACAGGGAGCTTCATAGCTCAGACCAACACCTTCTCCAAATTTCCGAATCTAACAAATCCATAGGAAAAAGCCTTTATAGTCATGCTGTCACCACATCTTAGAACAAGCTCCCTCTCTATATCAGAACTCACCAAAATTCACTCAGTTTCAAACTAGCCCTAAAGGATTACCTACTCAACTCCTGGACCTGCCCCTGTAAAGACCCTACTTGAGTCAATTCCTCCCCAGCTGTTCTTCTCCCACCAAGCCTCTGTCTCCATTTCCTGTATCTTAGAGTCTCCTAGTTATATGTTTCTACTTCCATATCAGTAACAATGTATCTCTTTCTTAATCACTATATCAGACAACTCTCACCTATTTCTTTCATCCTCTTACCTTGCTCCTTCCCCACTATTTTCAATTACTTGAATCCACGCTATATGTAAGCATTGCCTACTTACTAGTTCCTTCCTTTCCCTTTCCTCCTATTTCGTACCATACAACTACATCATTTGCATGTTATTTTAAGATTACTAAATGTACCTTTGGGAATGTTAAAAATGAATAAGATTCTGTTATTATGTTATTGTTTTTATCTGTATTGCTCTTTTGTAACGAATTGTAATCTCTGTATCTGGAGCTTTACTCCTCGGTTCTCTGCTGAAAAAGGGCATCTGCCCAGCCAGACTAACCCGGTTAACAAATGGCAAATAATAACTAATAATAATAATAATAATAATAATAGTAATTGTCTTTGTGATGACCATGCCCTGGCCCAGCAATCAAGGAGCCTCAATCCTTACCACTAACACCAGGGAGGTTGTCTCATAGAGGAGAAAAGGATAACCAATACACACAGTAAAGTATAATTTCCCTTAAGTACACACAGAGATCACAATCAGTCTGAGGCTGGTTGCTCCCTTGCTCACCAGGTCCCCAATAAGACTCCCCACTGGCACAGTTATAGGGTCCAGGTCTCAGCCTAACTGGGCAAGCTAAAACCTCCAGTACCCTCTCTGTCCAACCAGTGCTTTGTGTCCCTGCCAAGTAGCTCACACAACACACACACACTTTGAGATAAGTATTTATACAACTTCACAGACACTCCTGGTAAAGGCTGACGCAGATTCTCCAACTGTGCCCCTTTACCCAGACTATACGGTAGTAATTACTGCCACCACCCAGTTAATAATATCAACTACTAAAAGGCCCTTAAAAGGGTGTCCAATTATTACTGTGCAATATTAATATCCAATGGTAGTATGACTAACAGTCAAGGCTTACTTTAGAGTGGCCTATTACAATAACCTCTATAAATATGCAATGTACTCTAAAGCTTATCTCTACACAAATCAGCCACAGGTAGGAGGTTTTAAAATATTTAATAATAAATAATTAAAACACAGGACAAAACTACTACACCACAGAGATATCTAAGAGTTCAGAGATCACACAGAAACTTAAAATAATACAGAAGGACAGGTCTGATTTCAAAGAAAAATACCTAATTAATCTTTACTAGCTTTAACTATTCGTACAAGAAATCACAGTGTTAAGACTTACATGTGAGCACAAGGCAGATTGCTGATAAGTGGATATCCAAGATCAAAATGCTATCAGTCTCTTGTGAAAAATAGTATTTTAACATTACTAACAAACATGTCTCTAAGGCCCTCCCAAAATTACATATTTTTTGACAGGTTTTCCCAATATTCATATTGCATCATCTTAACACCTGGTCTGAGTTCTCAGGCCACAAACTGCATTATTTAGTAATCTAATTCTTCCTCAGAAACTTATAACAATACAAGACATTTCACATGTATATGCTAGCAGAAACCAGAGCAATAAAGCACCTTCCACATCTAAATTCTAGTCATAAACTTTAGCCTTAAAACAATGGGCATGAAATCTTCATCCAGCCACCCTGGAGCCAAATTCTAACATGAAAGGGTACAACATGCTTCACTGGGCCAGTAGAGTGCAGTGTTGTCACATGTTTTGCAGTTCCACATTTCACAGTATTCTTTACACTCAAAAAACATGTCTGTATTTTACATTTATTTACAAATGCCAGAGTTATATATCAAATTCTATTTGACTAGGCTGGCAGCCTTCGCCCATCTCTCCCCAATCATCACAGCTCATCCCCCCGGGGAACTCAAGCAAGTTTTTCAAGTGTCTCTTGAGAAACGTCACTTAAGAGTGTCAGGTCTATCTGGGTGTACCTCACCCCATTCCCTGTCTTGAGAGCGTATCTGCATTGGCATTGCTACTCCCACTGCAGTGCTGCACTGACATATCATATGCTTGCAACCCCAGACTCCATCTTAGCAACTTGGCATTTTGCTGACTGGCTCTGTTTAACCATGTTAGAGGGTTGTGATCTGTCATCACAGTGAATTTTCTTCTATACAGATAAGGCTGAAGTTTTTGTAGTGCCCACACTATGGCTAGACATTCCTTTTCTACTGCTGCATAGCATTCCTCCCTGGGTTGGAGCCTACGACTGAGATAAACCACTGGGTACTCTTCTCCCTCTGAAGAAATCTGGCTAAGTACAGCCCCACCCCATAGTTTGAAGCAGCCACCTGCACAACAAAGTCTTTGCTGTAGTCTGGACTGGTTAACACAGGGGGTCCTCCCAAAGCTTTCTTAAGCTTCTGAAATGCCTGCTCACATGCTGGGGTCCACACTACCTTATCTGGCCTGTTCTTCCTTGTCAGGTCTGTGAAGGGAGCAGCTATGGTACTATAATTGGGAACAAACTTTCTGTAGTACCCTGCTGTCCCCAAGAATGCCCTCGCCTGCTTTTTGGTAACAGGTGCAGGCCATGCCTGAATAGCTTCCACTTTGGCAGGTTCTGGCCTTATCTTACCACTCCCCACTCTATGTCCTATGTAGGAGACCACTGCCATACCCACCTGACATTTGCTTGGCTTAATGGTCAACCCTGCCCTCTGTAGTCTGCCCAGCACCTCCCTGACATGCTGATGGTGCTCTTGCCAGGAATGGCTGTAGATAGCAATATCATCCATGTAAGCAAGGGCAAACCCTCCTGCTCCTGCTAAGATATGATCTACCAGCCTCTGAAAAGTTGCTGGGGCATTCTTCATCCCAAAGGACATCTTTGTGAACTCATACAAGCCAAAAGGAAGTCACAAAGGCTGACTTCTCTCTACCACTGGGAGTCAAGGGCACCTGCCAGTAACCCTTGGTAAGATCAATGGTTGTAAGATACTTAGCCCCACCCAGCTGCTGTAGGGCCTCATCTGTCCTAGGCATGGGGTAAGCATCTGCCTCTGTGTGACTATTTAATTTCCTGTAATTCACACAGAACCTGGTGCTGCCATCCTTCTTTGGCACCAACACCACTGGTGAGGCCCAGGGACTGTTGGACTCTTGAATCACCCCTAGTTCCAACACCTCCTGTACTTCTTCCCTCAGAGTCTGTTTGACTCTCTCAGGCACCCTATAAGGGGCCTGCCTGATAGGCCTTTGGGGTTCTGTATCCACCTGGTGCTGTACCAGGTGGGTGCTCCCTGGTTTCCCTGTGAACATGCCCCCAAATTCCTGCAACACTGCTCAGATTTCTCAAACCTGGGTAGGAGATAGCTGCTGGGACATTGCTACCCCTTCCACCGAGGTGTCAGCCCAAGCCTTACTGAGGAGATCAGTCACAAGAGCTCTCTCAGACTCCTCCTGCAATCCACTGCAAATGCTCAGCACAAGGGCCTCTTTGTCATGGTAATGTTTCATCATGTTAACATGGTACGATTTATGCCCCTGCCATCTGCCTAGCACTTCCACCATGTAGTTAACATCACTTACCTTTCTTACCACCTTGTAGGGTCCCTCCCAAGATGCCTGCAACTTGTTGTGTCTGACGGGAATGAGAACCATCACCTGATGCCCTACAGCATACTCTCTAGCTCGAGCATTCCTGTCATACCACACCTTTTTCTGTTGTTGGGCTTCTGCCAGGTTCTCCTGGGCTAAGCCCATGAGTTCCCTGAGCCTTGTCCTGAGGTTCAGGACATATGCCACAACAGACTCCTTGTGAGACTCACACTCTCCTTCCCACTCATCTCAAATTAAATCTAGAGGTCCCCTCACCCTATGCCCATACTGCAACTCAAAGGGTGAAAAACCTGTGGATTCCTGGGGAACCTCTCTGTAAGAAAACAACAGGTGGGGCAAATATTTGTCCCACTCTCTCTTAAACTGATCTGCAAATGCCCGTAGCATGGACTTGATTGTAGAGTTTAACCTCACAACAAGACCATTAGTCTGGGGATGGTAGGGGGTAGTCTACATGTGCTTCACCCCACAGGACTTCCACAGACAAGCCAGCAGGTCTGACATAAAATTGGCACCTCTGTCAGACAGTATTTCCTTTGGGAAACCTACCCTGCTGAAAATCTCTAGCAAAGCATTTGCCACCTTCTCTGCCTCAATGGAGGACAAAGCCACTTACTCAGGGTATCATGTAGCATAATCTACAATTACTAGGATATACTTTTTCCCTGTGGAACTTGGGGTACTCAGAGGGCCCACAATATCCATAGCTACCCTCTGAAATGGCTCCTTAATCACAGGCAAAGGCATCAAAGGAGCTCTCACCTTGTCTCCTGCCTTGCCTATCCTTTGGCACCGCTCACAGGTCCTGCAGTACCCTGTTACATCTCTGGAAATTCCAGGCCAATAGAAGTTTTGCATAACACACCTCTTTGTACGTTTTATGCCCACATGACCTGCAAAGGGAATATCATGGGTCATGGCTAGAAGCACCAGACGATAAGCTCTAGGCAATACCAACTGCTGTACTCTCTCACCTTCTCCCCCTCCCTCAGGGGTCCACTCTCTGTACAGTAACCCTTTGTCCCAGTATACAGATTCCCCCTTCCCTTGAGGATCAGGTGCCTCCCTAGAAACATGCCTCAGGCCTTGCAGTGTAGGGTCTGAGAGCTGAGCCTGTCTCAAGTCTCTGCTTGTAACCCTTCCCAGCTCAAGTCTGGCATCCTCTGACAGTGGTGCCTCACTGTCAGCCTGGGTATTACTACTCACCTCTACCTTTGCAGTTACCCTGTCCAAGGGAACATCAGTACCCACAAGCAGCTGTGGCTCACATTCAGTCTCACTGCTACAGCATAGCTCACCCCCTGAAGTAACCACCTCAGCAATCCTGGCTGCAAGTATGCAGTCTGTCTGGGTCTCCCCCAGGCTACCAGACCCACATGCTTGTCTCCTAGCATCACTGCATGTAACTGCATAAGTACATAGTACTGCCTCATCCAAATCCTTCCCTCTCAGGACATCTGCAAGATGGTAGTTCCATACCCCTGTTTCTCAAGACAACCTACTATTGGCATTTTGTCTTTACCACTTACTGGCTCCCTCACCTTTGGTTCCCCACCTTGCCTCCATGGACATCTGTATGCCACATGGCCCCACTGGTTGCATTCAAAACATTTAACCCTAGCTCCTGGATGTGTACCTGGACTAGTGGCTTTCCCTGTTACTGGTGGATTCTGTTGGGTCAGTCTGTGCTGCCTACCATGGGTTCCTTTAGACCCATGAGCAGTATTGGGGGTCCCTTTCCTGTGCAGGGCTGCCCTGCTTGCTAGGTATAGGTTTCCTTTCTTCCCCAACACCTCTGAAGTAGAACATTGTCTATCAGCTAACCAGATCCTCATGTCCTCAGGCAAAGTGCTAAGGGCTTGTTCCCTTACCAAAAGGTCTGCCAGTCCTTCAAAAGTGGTGACCTGACATCCACTCACCCAGCTATGAAAATAAGTGCTCAGTTCAGCAACATATTCACATACATTTTCATCTGCCTTACGTCTATGCTCACAAAACTTTTTCCTATGCATTTCAGATGTTAGCTTAAAACATTCTAATAAATGTCTTTTTACAGCAGTATAATCAAAACAGTCAGTGTCATGCATTTTTGCTAAAGAAGTTACAGTTTTACCATAGAGTAAGGAGGTCAGGAACCATACACAGAGCCCTTGGTCAACTTCATACTGTTTACATACCCACTCAAACATATGAATGAAGCTATCAAAATTATCCCCCTCTTTAAACTGTGGAAGAAATTTACTGACCTTTTGTGCTTCTGTGGTTCAGTTACTCCCTTCCCCATTACCTCCATAGCTCTGGCTAAGAGTCAGCATTTCCCTCTCATGCCTCCTCTGCCATTCATTTTCCTCAGCTTGTAGACTCCTCATTTTCTCAGCTGCTTCTAGTTCCATACGCCTGGCCTCTAACTCAAGTCTCTAGCTCCAGCTGGATTTTTAAGTCCACTGCAGAAAGGTTGAGCTGTCCATTCTCTGAGAATATTGTATCTCCACTGTCAGTCTGATTGTCCTACAGGCTGCTGTTTTCTGATGCAGCTGTAACCAAGGCTGCAATCAGGTCCATGCACCAGTCCCCTAGTCTGGCACATCTCCACCAGCTGGCTCCTTGTCAGCTTTCCATACCCTTCTGCTGACATGCTGCCTGCTCACCCTGACTAACACTAAGCTAACAAAAGAAATAAAACAATTATGATCTGAACTCTTGGTATAGACTGAGTGGCTGTTTTAGAGTACAAAACACTTTTAGAGATCATTGTACATAAGCTACAGGAATTCACTCCACCCACGCCACTACAAGCCAATTAGTATGTGAAGTAGATCCCACCACTACAAACCACTTGTGACGACCGTGCCCTGGCCCAGCAATGAAGGAGCCTCAATCCTCACCACTAACACCAAGGAGGTGATCTCATAGAAGAGAAAATGATAACTAATACACACAGTAAAGTACAATTTCCCTTAAGTGCACACAGAGAACACAGTCAGTTTGGGGCTGGTTGCTCCCTTGCTCACCAGGTCCCCAGTAAGACTCCCCACTGGCACAGTTATAGGGTCCAGGTCTCAGCCTAATTGGGCAAGCTAAAACCTCCAGTGCCCTCTCTGTCCAACCAGTATATATATATATATATATATATATATATATATATATATATATATATATATATATATATGTTTATACACATATGTGTGTGTGTGTGTTTATGTATGGATCTATTTCTAAATTTCAAACTTCCAAAATATCAAATTTTTAAGGTCGAGTCCATAAACTCAATGTTTTGGAGTTCGAAATTTAAACATAACATTTCTTTTTTACATTTCTCCAGGGGGGGGTCAAGCCCGCCTGCATGACCCAGCAACCCTGCTAATTAAATATATCAACTCTGAGATTGCATTACAGCGAGGAAAATGGTAAATACACCATTCTGCTCTGTATGATGATCTCCATTTAAATGGTTTGAACTTTCAAAACGTCAATGTTATGGTCTCGATCATAAGAAAGTCAACATTCTGAAAGTTCGAAATTTAGAAGTAGACCCATATATCTATGTAGATATTTATACATATACATATATATATATATATATATATATATATATATATATATATATATATATATATAGGTCCACTTCTATATCTTGAAAGCTCATAATCTTGAAATTCAAAATACTGAGTCCAAAATCTTAAAAGTTCAACATACTGAAAACTCAAAATACTGAATTTCATAATATTGAAAAACAGAGTACACCAACAAAACATATTACTCTTCTCTAACTATAAGCAGGGGGTCAAGCCCCCCTATACCCCCCATGTGGGGTGCCACACCCCCTGCTACTTAAATTTATCAACTCCAAGATCGCACTCCAAAGAAGATGGCAAACATACTGTTATATGCTTCATGACTGCCTGTTGTAACCTTAGTCATGTTCCCATTTAATTTGCTATACAACAACATAACTCATCTTAGTGTAGTAAAGTGCGATCTTGTAGTTGATATATTTAAGTAGCAGGGGGTGTGGAGGTGCAGGGGGAGCTAATAGTTGGAGTAAACTAATCTGCTTTGTCTTTTATTTTTTTCTCTATATACTTCTGGAGGAGTACAGTAAGTGTTAGTATTCTATAGATTTTTTCAATATTATGAAATTCAGTATTTTGAGTTTTCAGTATTTTGAACTTTCAAGATTTTGGACTCAGTATTTTGAATTTCGAGATTATGAGCTTTTGTGATTTAGAAGTGGACCTATACATATATATATATATATATATAATTATATATATATATATATATATATATATATATATATATATATATATATATATATATATATATATATATATATATATATATAGTGGATATAAAAAGTGTACACACCCCTGTTAAAATGCCAGGTTTTTGTTATATATAAAAAATGAGACTACAACAAATCATTTCAAAAGTTTTCTCACCTTTAATGTGACCTATAACCTGTATAATTCAATTGAAAAACAAACAAATCTGTTAGGGTAAAAAATATAAAAAATACAAAACATACAATAAGCTGGTTGCATAAGTGTGCACACCCTTAAACTAATACTTTGTTGAAGCACCTTTTGATTTAATTACAGCATTAAGTCTTCTTGGGTACACACCTGCCATTAAAGGAGGGAAAAGTTTTGAAATTATTTATTGTGGTCTCATTTTTTATATCACAAAAACCTGGCATTTTAACAGGGATGTCTGCACTTTTTATATCCACTGTATGTATGTATATATATATATATATATATATATATATACATATATATATATATTTATATATATATATATATATATATATATATATATATATATATATATATATATATCATTTGGTCAAAAAAATAGTCAACAGGAAGCCTCATGACCCTTTGAGGCTGCCACATATCTTCTTTCTTTAGCTGCAGCTGTGATGTTTGTGCTGGGCACCATCAGGGCTCATGCTCACTAGACAAGTATTACTGCTGCTCATACTTCACTGCAGCCACACTATGTTCCTACACATTTTGTCCACAGTCCCTGCTACAGTCACAGCCACAATATTTAATTAGCTGCTCATAGTGCATACTTGCCTAGGCACATTAATTGTTAAGGAGCATCAGGGCTCATTGACCATGCATGGTAAATAGAGAAGAGCTAGCCACAATCATGACCTCAGTATTTCTGAATCACAGGGAGTATCTTTCAAAGTTGATTCTGAATGTCCCAGAAATAGCCATGCTAATAAGGAAATTAGTGGAACAATATCTAGAGTGACACTGGAGCCAAGAGCAGGCAGAATTTTTTTTTTTTTAGATTTGCTTTAAATGTTGATGACACAAACACACATAATGCAATATTCTGGTATGAATTAACATGCACTTTACAGGTGGATAGTAGGCAGACTAGAATGGGTGCAATGATACTGCAAGAAAATAAACCAGTTGCTTAAAGATCCAGAACCTTTACCAGCTATCATAAAAAAATATGCTCAGATGGAAAAACAGCTGGTAGTCAGTTTATATCAAAACCAGTAAAAACCATAGCATATGCTGAACTATTTACAAAATTCTTGTACAGCCATATTGATAGCTGTATAGAGGAAGCTGTGCCCACTTGTATTAAGACTAAGACAACTCAAAAGATAAGCCATCCGAGTGGATTCGTAATATCAGTCGGTTATACAACAAAAGAAAAATAATCTTGGTCAAGCATAGGAGGAACCAAGCCCAACATATTAAAAGCCGCCTGACCAATCTAAACAGGCAGCTATGAAGGTTAATTAATACTTCAATGGCTAAATTTGAAGAAAAAAATAGCTTCTCAGGCAAAGGACAAGCACAAAACTTTCTACAGCTATGTACATAACCTCACGGGAAATATGTAACAATGTGCAGAACTTATTGTAAATGTTTTCACCCACACTAAACCAGAGACCATTGCCAATCTTCTGGCTGGCAGGTTCAGCTCAACCCCCCCCCCCACTCCCCCTGGTTGTCCAAACAAAATATTGCACGGCACAATCCCTCCACCTATTACTAGGGAACAGGTCATCAATGCACTTTCCAAGGCCAAAAATACTGCATCAGTGGGCCCTGATAACATCCCAGGGTGCATCCTAAATAGCATGAAAACATTACCTCTCTGGTCCACTTGAATCACTTTCCAGCTGGAGTCTACAGTCAGGTTTTATGCCCAAGGAATAGAAGATAGCTGCAGTCATTCCCCTGCACAAAAGAGGTCCACTAGAGGCCCATAAGTCTGACCAGCCTCACATGAAAGGCCATGGAAATAATCATCATGGATATGAAAAAGGAGGACAGAGGTAACCTGTAAATGAAGGGTAATGTCGATAATATGGCCCTAAGAGTCAACCTAGTGGTCAGAAATATGGGTACACATGTAGACAGAAGCCTTACCTTTGACCACCATGTGGCCACACTGGTGAGGAAATCCTTTTACATTGTGCAACATATAAGTAAGGACATGGCATTTGGTCCAAAGAGATCATTATTGAATGGTACTCTACCCTTCTCAGACCAGTCATAGTGTACAGTGCTTCCTTCGGTATGCACCTGGCCAGGCATATGCAGCAACTAGAGTGAACTCAGGTCCCTTAAAAAAACACAAGGTGTAGCAAACCTGCCTTATGCAGAGTGACTTAAAGCCCTTTCCATCTACTCAGTCTCCTATGGATGTCTGAAGGGTGATCTATGCCTGGCTTACAAGGCATCCATAGACCCCATATGTTTGAATCTCCTGCATATTTATAAGTCAAACAGTACCAGAAATACAAGGTCTAGGGACCTGAATTTTGCCTGTGACTTAAACAGAACATGCTGAAGAGACAGATGTGTGTTCCAGAGACTGCCTGTCCTATGGAACAGGCTTCCCATCCATGGGAAGCTGAGTTTTTCTATTACTCACTTTAAGTGCAAACTAAATCAGTGGATGAGGAACAGGAAATGTACACTGGGCTTGGCACCCATGGCCATTATGCACAGAGGTAGCTTATAAATGCCTGGCTGCCAATGTTGTATTTGGATATAGGATGTCATTATTCTTTTGGGAAAACTTGGCTAGACTAAGAAGTCTGTACAGTTATGAAAAGCATCAAGGGTATATTTATGATTGGAAAAAAAGCATGATGGGAAATTACTATAACCCATAGCAAAGTCTATAGAAAAAGCTGATGCACAGGGCATTGGTCATGTTGCAAAGAATGCTTGTCAGTTTACACAAATATGACTTGATGGTAAAATATAGCAGGTGTGCAGAGTCATTCATATTTGCCAGAGCAGCAAGACTAATTGCTTAGAAATGAACTAAAAGTTAATTAGATAATTCCTCAATTGGTCATGAATTAAAAAGCTTAGAGTTTCAGAAGTATATTGAAAATTATCCAGCAATGCAAATGTCAAAGGAAATTGTTATGAGAAGATGATCAGAAAAAAAAGACTACCATGAAGAAAAAAAACTGTACCCCTACTTGTAATTTTAAAAAGATATTAATTGAAATCAAAAGTTGTGGAACAAATGACAGTCATGAAGAAAGAAATATGGTTATACTTTGCACTTGAAAAAGAGATTAGCAGTAGTGAAGGCATACTGTTTAATGTAGATAAACTGATAATGCCAAAAGAGTTAATGAAAGCAATGTTGGCAAGAATATATATTTGACATTGGTGGCTGACTGCAAGAAGAGAGTATGATGTGCTGTTTTGGTTACTCTACCTATTCAGCAAAAAGTTCAGAACTGTGCTGTGTATAATGCTAATGATGATGACATCCCTATCACATCAGCATTACCCAAAGATGTCACTAGCACATTGACATCACCTGTGATATCTTAAAAGTACTTTTGTCATCAAAGTTCTTAAGAGTTTGAAGACTGATCTGACATCCAGATAGATAAATAGACAGTTCATAAACTAATGGAACTGTACTGAAACCGTACTGAAATAATTTAAATATATACAAAAAATGTGGTATAGTCATATACAGGCTATACAACAATAGAAAGAAACTTATGTCCAATAGCAAGAGGGAACTGGCTCAGCCAAAGAAGAAATCCCTCTCTAGCTTAAACAAACAAATTAGAGATTTTGTCAAGTCCCCCAAAGCTAATTACATTCCAAAAATAGCCTCCTTAGCTAAGGATAATCACAGGGCATTCTTTAACTACACCAAAATCTAAAAAGGAATACCCAGCTATGTGCTGAACTGGTTGTGAATGGCACCACTCATACTCAACTGTTGGTAATAGCCAACTTGCTAGCTAACAGATTTGGAGCAAACGTCACCCTCCCTGTCCCCTCTAGTCATCCCCCAAAATATACCTGCCACCATTCTTCAGCCTGTTATCTCAAGAGACCAAGTCATCTTGGTGCTCTCCAGTGCCAGAAACACAGCATCAATGGACCAGACAATATCCCAGGTTGCCTTTTAAACAACTTAAAACATGATCTATCAGACCCACTTGGATACCTGTTTAACCACAGTCTGTGAACTGGCTATATTCTGGCAGAATGGAGGACAGCAACAGTAATTCCTCTGCACAAAGGGTGGAGAGAAACCATCAACTGATCGTGGGAATTATAGGCCCATAATCTTGACTAGCCTCATTTGCAAGGCCATGGAAAGAATCATTATGGACCTTTACAATACAAAAAATAAGAAGACTAAGAGGAAAAGAAGAAAAGGAGATTAGTAATGGAGAAGTCAAAGAAATAGAAATTGAGGTTATGGAGCACCTGCAAAGAGAAAGATGCAGTTTAGAAAATCCAATACAGAAAGCACCACAACAGGATAAAGCAATGGATATACAAATTAAGGGGAAACCAGTGGAACAGGAAGCAATTGCTCAGGTGCCATATCAAGATATTTTGGAGCCTTCCACAGGAAACCAATATAAACGCTCACTTGAAGCTAGACAGCAAGGAATGAAACAGGAAACTGGAAACTCTGATGCAGTCAATGTTGAGGAGTGATAGGCCAGTGAGTTCCCATATGGCAGAGCAACAGATGGCACAGGATGAAATTGAAGAGAAGGTGTCACAGGAAGATGCTATAGAACTTTCTGTGGAATGTCAGCAGGAAACAGAAAACAGGGGGTGTGCCCTTAATTTGGAAGAAAATGAGCTAAGAGAAGAGTTGCTTGATTTAATGCACATGGATAGATATATTAAGATCAATGAAAGAAAAAGACTGCAGAAGGTCAATAAAACCCAGAAAGTCAGAAGTCTGATAAAACAAATGAACACAGTAATTTGGACTGTCCATTGAGATCCATGTGATATAACAAAAGTAAACAGGATATAGTACTGTGCAGCTAAATTAATAACTGATAAAGTTCCAGCACAAGAACACAGGGTAGTGAGGGAAAGGAAGGGGAGAAATCGAATACCATCATGGAAGTATTGAATACAGAAAACTATAAAGCAATTAAGACAAGAAATGTCACTGTTAGAAGAGTATAGAAGAGGGAATAGATCAACAAAATACTAGGAAAGATAGATGTGATTAATGTAATGTACAGTATTAGAACAGACCAGGATCTATCATTCAAGTTTGCAAATAAACTAAAACTTTCAGCACAGGAGGAAAAACTTAGAAGATACACAGATAAATATAAGGGAAAAGTACAAAATAAGCAATTTATTGATGCACCAAAAAAGTTTTATAGAGAACTGGTAAATAAGGTAAAAGGAACTGAAAGACTGCCAAAAAAAAGAGGAAGTGGGGGTGTGGCCACAATCCCTAAGTGTTAGCAGCACTTCTCTGATGCTCTCTCTCTAAAGATTGTTTCTGACAGAATTTATAGGTTCTAACATAAATAATTTCGAAAATTTTCTTCACAAATTATACCTCTTGGTACTGTGGACTATCTACAAAGAAGAAATTAAACTTTCAGAGTTTGTATCAAGAAATTTCCTGTCAGAAGTACTGCAGCTCCTTTAGACCTTCCCATGTGCATATTAGGGCACAAAAGTATCTCTTTTATAAAGGTAATCACAAGTTCTGTTCTGAAAATTTTTGGAATGTATTCTTTGATTGTCTTTTAACCTGAAACACTTTTCATTTTTGTATTATATCTCCTTAATGTATTATCTGTTGTATATATTGTGAATGATATGGGCAATGTATAGTTGTATATAGTTTTTGTTGATGTTTGTACAGTGTTCTTCTGTGGTTTGTATTGTTTGTTTATAAGATAATAAAATAAAAAGATTTTCAAAAAAAAAGAAGTACTGCAGCTCTGTACAATTGGACAAAACTATGAGTCACACAAGAGCCTCTCCTCAGGACAGTTCTATGAAAAAGGAACTTAACACAATAATTTCCAGCATCCAGGACCTCTCAGTGAAGATGGATAATTTAGAAAAGATTATGGAGAACATGAAAAAGGAAAGTAAGAAATAAATAGAAGACCTGAAGGAAATTATAACCAAACATTCAGAACAAATTGCAGCCATAGAGGAAACTGTAAATGACATTGATGGGAGACAAATGGAAAATGACACCCAAATTGATTTCCTTCTAAAACAGAATAATCATTTACTTGAGAAAGTCAAAGACCTGGAGTCCAGATCAAGAAGGAACAATGTCAGAATATATGGGGTACCTGAGAAGATGGAAGGAAATAACATGGTCCAGTTTTTAAATGAATGGCTGCCCAAAATGTTAAACCTTCCTGAGTCTCTCTTATTTGGGATCAAGAGAGCCCACAGGTCTTTATCCAGCACATCTGCTTCTAAAAAACTCTAATGCAGTGAGATCTATTATAGTTAAATTCTTATCCACACAGGACGAGGACTTAGTATTAAGAACAGCTTGGTCGGGAAATCCAGTACAACTTGAGGGGAAAAATATAAGGTTTGATAATGACTATACCTCCACTACAATAACCAAAAGGAAAGAATGTGTCACTCTCATCAAAAGCTTGAAGAAAGCTGACATAAAAGCTCAGATCTTGTTCCCTGCAAGAATTAAAATTACTCTCTCAGATGGATAAAAAATATTCAACAACCTCGAAGAAACTGCAGAGTTTGTCAGAAAAAATAAACTGTTGGATAAATGAGAAGATATGGACATTTCATTACTTAGTCTGAAAAGACAAGCTATCAATGGTAATTCATTCACAAATGATAAAAATACCAAGAAAAAACTAAAAGGAAAGTAATTTTTTTTATTGTCACTTGTAACCTTACTCATCTAACAGAATTTATGCAAATACTTTGAATCCAAATGAACAAATACTAACTCAAAGGTAAAAAAGCTTCTTCTATTTTATATATATATATATATATATATATATATATATATATATATATATATACATACATACACACACACACACACACACACATATATATATATATATATATATATATATATATATATATATATAAATAAAAAGCCTTATATAAAAACAAGCAGTTTAGTCATGATCTAGTTGCTGATTGTTGGAGTGGCACCTCGTATAAATACTAACTGTAACTAGTGTATTGTCAACAGCTTGTGTATTTTATATGTGCCCTTATGCACATTAAAATATATATTATACCAAGCTATTAACATCTTAGAGACACTAGATCCTTTTAATAAAACTGCTGATAGAAGGTGAAAGTAATAATACGTGTTTTTCTTTTTTTTTTTTAACTTGATAGTGTTGTAAACTGGGAAATACATGGGGGACAGTCTAAATACATTTGCCAAGTTTACTCTGACTTGTTATTTATCATAATAGGATGGCAATGGGAGTAATAATGTGTAGAAACTGATATTTTATACTTATAACTGAGTATATGTGTTTTAAAGCCTACTGTATTATTTACTGTATCCATTAATAGGGTAGGTATTGTCAGTTTTGATATTTCACAAGTCCCTGATATAACAGTTCTTTTTTTACCTTCATCTCAATGATTGTGCATGATTAGTTTCATTTTCCCGCCATAAACAGATGTAAATCTTGCTAACTCTGTCCTCGAGACTTTTTCTTGCTAGAATGCAAAAACCTTCACATATTTAGTGTCTCGAGTGCAATACAGCCATTTTTTTCACTCATTGCAGCTTCTTAGATGATTTACTTTGTGAAAACAGGAAATATGTGAACTTTGAACTTACGTCATCATCACGCGATGCTCTCCGACGAAAAAGACATCAGATATCGGCTGCTGGACTCTAAAACTAACTATATCAGCTTTCCTACACTGTAAAGATGTATTCCTAGCTGAATCTACTCAAAAAAAGGTACTAGAAGTGTTTTTTATTTACACGGGTATTCAGTGATGTGCTTTTAACATAGTAGTCGCATTTTACTGTCTGGATAAATGCATGAAGTTATTTCAAATACTTCCGATGCTTAGTAATGTTGGGGTAAACTGATTCTGCTTGTTAAAACAAAAATGAATTATTATGTTTACTGTTGGTATACAAATCTGCAATATAATAAGTTTTATGGGAAAAGAATGGATACAATAATATTTATAGTTCTAACAATATGTGTAATTATTATTTTTACTCAAATTACTTGATAATCTAAAAATCACACGCAAGCACGATAACATATTTTACTGATTCTACATGTACGCATCTTCTGGAAAATTCATGCAGTCACACACATGGTTTAGAACTATATACACCCCCTTTTTTATATATATACAAATAGTAAGAAACTATAATAGAAGACAAACATGGTGATGAATACATGAGTAAAAAACAAGATAGGACAACATTCATAACTTTAGAGAAAGTTTATTTTTGTTTCTCATAACTCTCATACAATGTTCTCTGTAAAATGTTCATTTAACAAATCCTTGTTAACATCATTCTCATTATTTTCTTCTGAAACATGTTAAATATTGGCAAGATTAAATTTAGGAGATTGTATTCCTTTTTTGCATTTTATTTTAAAGTCTTATTACCAATTGTAAAATATAAAGGACTTGATGTGAAGATGGCAGTAAGTTATTCTAAATCCTTATAAGACAAGTGTAAGTCTTTTTGTTTACTTCATTATTTTTATTAACAAATGTTTTGTTATTTAGCAATCAGAAGGTACTTATTACTTGCAATAGAATGGTTTGTGACATAACTGTTTGAAATGGTGTCTTATGTTCATAGCTGTTGATTAAGGCAGTCAATTCACAGTCTAATGACACCTTAAAAGAACTGTTTAGAATTCTTACATAGGTCAGGAGAGTCGTCACATCCTAAAATGCATTGTACATTTCAGAAATTACAGGCTGAAGCATCAGACTAACAATGGCTATTGATTGTAGGATGGTAGAAGGTGGCTTCAATGACTTGTTCATTGAACCAGGAATTTTAAATTCCGTGTTTGGTATTGTATATAGTTCTGATTATATGTTAGATATGTGTAAAGTTAAAATTTTGTCCATAATGGAATACACAATGCAAGAATGTGTTTTCAAATATGTCTATATATAAATGTGTTTCGCTTAATGTCAGTGGCCTTAATAATAATATAAAAAGGGGAAGTTTATGTAAATACCTTAGAACAAATAAAGTGGATATTGCATTTATACAGGAAACCCACCTAATAGAAAAATATGTGACTAGGTTGTTTTTTAATGGTTACTCAACACTTGTCGCATCTCACTATTAGACCAAGAGGAGGGGCACTATGATTTTGTGGAAAAAATCCTTACCAGTACCTAAAATTATTGATTCATATTCAGACAAAAATGGTGTAAGTATGGTAACTTTGGAAATAAATAGAAAATACATCACCTTAGTTAATGTATACTGGATACCTAGTATCGGAGCAGGAACAGCAAACAAGTACCTAGAACTAATCGCACTTAAAGCTAAAGGAGATATTATATGTGCAGGAGATTTCAACTGCATTCTTTCCAAGAATGACACTAAATGTCAGCTGCAGCAAAAAAAATTAAATAACTTTATTACCTCTTCAAATTTGAGGGATATTTATACCATAAGAGAATCAGAATCCCTACAATATACACATTGGGTATGGCACCCAAACCACTACTAATATTGACAGAACCCACACTGTGAAAGTAGCAGACTCCAAATCTGACTTCAGACCAGTGACAAGTGGAGTACCACAGGGTTCAGTCCTGGGTCCTCTCCTGTTTGGTATCTACTTTTCTGAAGTACAGGCTAACACAGAAGGTCTTTGGCTAATGAAGTTCACAGATGACTGCAAACTAGGAGCCATAATTGAAACTCCTAACGATGTCGACACCCTAGAAAAGGGACTCACTAAGACAGATGCCTGATATCAAAGCCATGGCCTCAAGCTCAATGCCAAAAAGTGCATTGTCATCCCCTTTGGTAAAAACTCTGAGCTACCACATAGGTGGTAGTCTACTTAACACTGAAAGTGTGATGAGACCTTGGGACACAGGTGGACAGTAGTCTCTCCTTTGATAATCACATCGCCACAGTAGTCAGGAAATCCTTCTACATGTCACACCTCATCACAAAAGGTTTCTCATCCAGGAAAAAAGATGTCACTGTTACCCTCTACTCTTCACTCATTAGACCCATTATAGAGTACACCGTCCCTTTTGGTATGTACCTCACAAGACATCTACAACAACTGGAAAGGCCACAGAAATACCTCACAAAGAGGATTACTGGCCTCAAACAGATGCCCTACGCAGACCATCTCAAAATACTCCAGCTTTACTCTGTCGCATATCGCCTACTCAGAGGTGATCTCTGCCTAACATACAAAGCTATGTTAAACCCAGAGCTGTTGGACATGCTCCACTTAAATAAATCCCAATCCCTCTGAGCTACATGCTCTAGGGATTTAAACCTTGTCACCACAATAAACAGAACATGCTGGAGGGATAGATTCCTGTCCCAGAGACTTCCCATACTCTAGAACAAACTACCTATCTATATCAAACAAAGCTCCTCATTAGCACTCTTCAAAAAAAAATCTTGATGACTGGATGGGAAATAGGATATTCACCCCAGGAATCACCTTTGTGGCTCTGCTCAACAGGGGCACAGGAAAATCATTTTCTTGGGTGGCGAAAGCCAGGGTACCTTTTTGGCTAGGCTTGTATAGGCCCTAGGGCTGATAGC
Organism: Protopterus annectens; assembly: GCF_019279795.1. Lineage (NCBI taxonomy): Eukaryota > Metazoa > Chordata > Ceratodontiformes > Protopteridae > Protopterus > Protopterus annectens. The sequence goes on from NC_056748.1 coordinate 493,864,001, forward strand.
CTAGTACCTACCTATGAAACTATGATAAGATATTTGTTACTTATACTTTATTATCTAAGATACAAGAAGTCAAGATCAGTACATAACCATTGTCTGACCACAATGCTATTTTTTTCAAAATCCACATAACACCCAGATACCTGATATACTGGCAAAGATTACCTGCATACATTACCAAATTAAAAGATTTCAGAGAATGGTTGTTAAAAGAAATAAAAATATTTTCTAGATTTAAATGATAACAATGAGACATCAAGAATTATACTTTGGGATACACTTAAATCATACTTATATGGTAAAATCAAAAGTTGGTCCTTAAAAAGAAAGAATGGGATAAGGAGCTAATACACATACAGTCAAAAACTGACACATTAAAAAAGAACTTATACAAAAAAGATGCTGCAAAACTTTCTGAAATAGTGCAACTGAATAGGACATACACAGACATCTTAAACCACAAACTAGCAATAAACTTAGAAAAAATAAAGCTACAAACCTATACTATCAATCCAAAGAAAATGCATAGACTTGCACTTAAATCTAAAAGCCTGACAACAGCTAATCATATTAAGGAACTTATAGACAATTCCATGAAGAAACCTAAACATGTAACAGATTTAAAAGAAATACTAGAGGCCTTTAGAACCCATCATGAAACACTAAATAACACCAACCTACATAATACTGATAATAGTATGAGAGAGAAGTTTTTGAAAGACAATATTGATAAAAGATTAACAAAAGAACAAAACTCTAGACTTCTTAAGTCTATAGCATTAAAGGAGCTTAAGAGAAAAATACAAAACATTAATAATAATAATAAGGCCCCTGGCCCTAATAGATGCGTTTGGAGAATTCAGAAATAATTATGGCAGTTTCCCTTCCTGGAAATATGCTATGATTTCACCCATTTTGAAACATGACAAACACCCTAATTTTATAACATCTTATCACCCTATTTCCCTTCTGAATGTGGACCACAAGATTTTTACATCTAGTTTAGCAGATAGAGTAAATCTATTTTTGCCAAAAATAATAAAAGATGATCAAACAGCATTTATCTCACATAGGAAGGTCCAAAACAATTTAATCACACTATTAACATTTATGGACTATGCAAACAAAAAAAGAGAGAATTAATTATTAGCCTAAACTTGGACAAAGCATTTGATTCTTTAAGTTGACCCTATTTATTTAAAGTTCTAGAAATGTATATTTTTTCCTCAGATTTTTTAAAATTGCTGAAGAAATTATATACTACTTCTATATCATACATTGAAATTGGAGCTTTCTTGTCAGGGCCACTTAAAATAACGAAAGGTACCAAGCAGGGGTGCTCTCTTTCACCCTTATTATTTGCTCTATCAGTGGAGCCTTTAGCTAATTACATAAGAACTAATGATAAAATAAGCAGCTTCTATGTCAATGCAAAGTACAAGTCCAAAATCCAGCTTTTCACTGATGATATCTTATTAACAATTGGGGACACAGATACCTCAATTGAACATCTTATAGAATCTCTTCAAAACTTCAAAATGATATCTGGCCTAAGTTTTAATCAAAATAAAACTGAAACTATTTTGTTAAACAAAAAATAAACCCCCATTCTGGACAGATATAGAGACTTTAATTGGGCTAACAATATGATTAAATATCTAGGCATAACCATTAAAGCAAACTGGAAAGACACTAGGCAAACAAATTTCATAATGTTAATAGACACCATTAAAAATTACTTAAACAAATGGGATAAAATGTTATTCACCATGGAGGAAAGGCTATCATTACTTAAAATGTTCATACTACCCAACATTCTGTATGTTTTTCAAGCCATCCTAGCACCCCCTTCAAAAAAACTAATGAAACAACTTAACTCTATATTAATAAAGTTTTTATGGTTTCCAAAAAAAAACAAGGATTAGTCATTCATGGCATTACAGAAGTTGGGAAGAGGGTGGAATCTCATTTCCATATCTAGAACTATATACTAAATCAATTATTTTTAACATTATAAGTCATTGGCTAAACAGCAAATATACTTCCAGCTGGAAAAATCTACATAAAGCAATGTTTGACAATTGTGAGGAAATTATAAACAATGATATGTTTTCTAAAGTGGAAAAAGTTTACCTTATAAAAAACATTTGTTTTAATACAAGTAACAAAAAAATTCTCCATTTTTTAATTACATAGTAAACAATTTCAAACAGCTAATGTTCAAAGATTATAAGATGATAAATATTTTATTTATAATGTTTCAATAGCTTTAACAAATAAATACTTGGACTCATAACATGAAAAAAATAGAAGAAATGAAAGGAAATGGACTAGTTTTCTGACATCAGATTCTTGATCACAATTATATACAAGATGCAACCTCTCTCATAGCAAGATATAACATAAATCAAAACGACTGGCTAAACATATACAGTTTTAGAGAACATATAGTTAATGAGTTTAAAATAAATCAGATAGTGAAATCCACACCTGGACCCAAAATTATAACACCTTTTTGTGAAATAAATATACTATGCATAAATGATGGACTATCAGTATCAAGGTTATATAGGACATTGCGAATGGATTTACCAGCTCCAGATGAGTCCCTGTGGAGCTATGCAGACAAAATTAATAAATCTAGCTTTTCAGAAAAGGAGAAATCAGTAATACTTAAATCAGTCAGTAAAACTACATTATCTCCCTTTTGGAAAATTTGCACATAGAAATTTATTCACAGAAGTTTTTTCACACCCCTAAAAATAGCATTAATATCAGGTAATGAGACATCATTATGTTGGAGATGCGAAGAAGCAGAATATGCAGACTGGGTACATATGTTTTTAAATTGTAATATTGTAATTTCCTTTTGGTTGGAATTCAAATCCTTTATCAAAGCATTGTGGTCGGATAAATGTGAAGTCACTGACTCATTGTTATTAATTAATGCTCCGATCCCAGTGTATGTTTCAAATACACGAGTGTACCTCCTCTGGACCCTCCTTGCAATAGCAAGAAAAAACATTACCTCAAACTAGAAAAGTAAGAAAGTTACACCTTTTGTGGAATTTATATCACTGGCCAAAATAGTTTGTAATAGAGAATTAATGACTATGACTTTAAGAACTACAAGAAAGACACAGAAAAACTAGTTTGGTTAAAACTTAAACAATTGTTAGATAAAATGTGAATGTATTGACAAAGTTACTTCTATTATGGACATTGTATATAGTTAAGATTTGTTTATATTGTTTAACATTTTTGATGCATTTATATTTAAGAAAACTCAATAAAAATTATGTGAAAAAAAGAGGAAGTAGATACATTTTTGAGAAGCATCTATGAAGATCCTGTGGAACATAACAAAGATGCTAAATGGATAGAAGAAGTAAAAGAAAGACTAAGAAGTTTAAATGTACAGGATATGAAATGGGATGAAGTAACACCCAGAGAGATTGAAACAAAGTTAAGAAAAGCCTCTAATTGGAAAACCCCAGGCCCAGATGCAGTACCTAACTTTTGGTTAAAAGTATTAACATCTTTGCATGAGGATTTAGCCATGAGTAAGAACTATTTATATGCACACCCCAAAAAGACACCAGCCTAGTTAACAACAGGAAAAACAATGCTCCTACTTAAGAGCGAACCTGCAAGCAACCCTAAAAATTATAGGCCAATAACTTGCCTTCCAACAACATATAAACTATACACAGGAATTGACACTGACAGAGTTTATAGTCATTTAGAAGAAAACTCAATTATGGCAGTAGAACAAAAGGGCAATAAAAGAAAGTCATATGGAACAAAGGATCATCTGTTGCTAAATAAAGTTATAGTGGAGAACTGTAAAAAGGGGAAGACTCTAAATATGGCATGGATTGACTACAAAAAAAGCATTTGATAGTATCCCACATTCATGGACAAAAGAGTGTTTAAAAATGTATAAGATATACCCTACACTGATTGACTACAATACAGTAACCATGAAACATTGGCAGACCATTTTGCAATTAAGCTATGATAAATGGCAGATTATTATCCTAGGGATAAAAATTCAAAGGGGGATATTCCAGGGTGACTCTGTCACCATTGCTATTCTGCCTTGCCATTAACCCATTAAGCTGTTTATTTAACAGCTTAGGCCATGGCTACAATTTAGCTCCTAGAAAACAACAAAGTCTAAAGACTTATCATCTTCCCTTTGTCGATGATTTAAAACTGTATAGCAAGGGGCAGCTCATGCTCTTGGGCTGCAGGACTGCAGCCCCCCAGCTGTAAACAAAGAAATAAATGCGAGTCGCGGAACATCGCTCATGTGCACTTGTGGCATTTCCGGACTGCTGTTGAACCAGTCTGGAGCATGTGCACAGAATTCAGACTGTCTCACCAGCAGTCCAGATTAGGAAGAGAGCATGCAGAAGCACTTTCCCAGAAGTCTGTGTAGTTACAACTGCATAGACTTGAAGGGAGATCAGACTGCAAAATCCGCAGGCTGAGTAGCACCCAGCTTGCTCCACTCTCACGGGAAGGACTTGCTCTCATCGTCACGGGCTGTGGATGGATGTTACAACGTGTTTTTATAGACTTTGAGGTAAAGAATACAAAGGGTGTGTGTGTGTGTGTGTGTGTGTGTGTGTGTGTGTGTGTGTGTGTGTGTGTGTGTAATGCCCCAAGTGCTATATGGTGGTGGGTAGAGAACAGGCTTGAACCCTGTACCTTGGGCCCCAGTGGCAAGAGCCTGAATTCCCTACCCACCACCATTTGTAAATAAATTGGTGATTTTTATCTCATACTTGATGTGATAGTGTTCAATCTCGCCGTTTGTTCTTACACATGGGTTCGGAGCCGATCCTCGGCTCCGTGCCAGCCTCTTGCAAGCTCTGCATCGAGAAGAAGCTCGAGACAATCTAATACCCACAATCCCCCTCTGCCTTTACCTCAGATCTAGTTTGCCGCTGCTGCATACGCATCGTTGGGAGCTAGCTCGAGAGTTTCTAAGATAAGATATAACTTTTTTGGTTGTATTTTATTAAGATTTATATTCTAGTTGATATTATCTGTATTAACAAGTGTGATTGTGTTGTGGTTCCGTAATTCCTTGGTACCGTTAACCTTTTTTTCGGTATTTTTGTATCGGGGCCTACTCCCTTCACATCTACCATATTGAGACATTTTAACCGGATTTGACATTTACCTGATTGTGACTTTTTTCTCGGATTGACTGTGTTTTTCTGTAGTTATATACTGTTCTACTATGTCGGAGAAAGCAAAGTCTGGTTTCAAACGTTGTCAGTGTGGCCAAAAAATGTCGGTCACTGACAACCACAGTTCCTCGTCTACTGCCTTGGCCCTCTCCACTTACAAGAGGATTGCTCCATCTGTCACTCTTTTAGTGGGAGGGTCATGACAGATAGGCGCAGGAAACTGATGGACAGAGGTCTACTGAAACCGGCTTTCCAAGAGGCTTTGGATGCTTCTGACCAGGCATCGAAGTCCTCTAAGGAATCGAAGACGTCGGAGCCTAAGTCATCGGCTCCGAGCTCTTCTTCAAAGGTTAGATCACCGGTTCCACAGACTTCGGGGCTGAGTGTTCAACTGGTGTCGGTTCCTGAGCCTCGAGTCTTGGAACCGGTGATGGAGCTCCCTCCTTCGACCATATTGAGGTCGGCTCCGTCTTCGGTTCCTTCGACCCGTTCTTCCTCCAAACTTTCGGATATCGATGTGGATCGCGTGGTGCAGAAGTTGTTGGAGCATTCGGCCCTCTCTAAACTTATTTCGGTTTCCACCCAGTTGGTGTCGAAACTTGAAGGCCTTCCTGTATCTCCATCCATTCCTCCTCCGAGACCGATTCAGTCTTTGGAGCCGGAAGAGGCTGATCTGCTGATTGTGGAGCCCTCGGGTCCAGAACCGTCTGTTCCCCTCACCTCGACTCCGTCGGACCCGGTACCGGAGTCTCGGAGCCGACGGTCTGTTCTTGGTTCCGGGGCCGAGAGTCGAACCGACGTGTCGGTTCCGACTCTCCCCCTCGGGGCCTCGGCACGGATCGATTCGGCTCCGTCCTCGGGGTCGATGCCTTCGGTGCCCGTGTCGGGGATTCTTCCCATTTCTTCGGAACCGGGGGACTCTTCGATGCGGGACCCGGGAGCGTTCGACCTGATGAGGAAGGTGTTGTCTACCCAGACAACCACATCAGTGGAAGCAGCTTCTCCTCCCCATAAAGGGCCTTTGTCTTCATCTGCACCCACGGCCACATCCAAGCGTCGGGCACCAGTGTCTCAGCCACCCCTGGAGGGTGTCCCTCTTCCTCCGAGGCTTCTTGGATGCTCCCCACGAGGAAGTCCCTAGGAAGAGACTGTGTAAGAGGAGACACTTGGATTCTCCACAGGAATCCTTGACATCTGATACTGACTTAGATGAGTCAGAGGGGTCCCCTAAGTCACCTTCAGAAGATGTCTCTTTCAGACATTTTGGAGATCCTGAAACAGAGGTGACTGGCAGTCCCTTCCCCCTTCTGAGGATGAGTCAGTTCTGCTGAAGGCATTTGGTGCTCGCCCTTCCTCCTCCTGGGTCACTCCGCCCTTCGACGAACTAATGGAACTTATTGCTCGAAGGGCGTGGGAGACTCCTGACACAGTGGAACCTGTTCCAAGAAAACCGAACAAGTACATCACAGCACCTCAGGATAAGTCCTACCTTACAAAAGGAGTTCCAGTAGACGCTATGGTGGTGGCTGCAGCCACGAAAAAGGAGATGTCGGAGTCTTCTTCGTCTGTCCATCCGCCTAATAAAGACTCTAGGACGATGGATAGATATGGGAAGCGCATTTTTAGTTCAGCGGCTTTTTCCATGCGGTCCCTGAACTATTTGACTCATTTTACACGTCTGCAGAGGGATCTAGTCAAAGAGTTGGGAGATACCCTCCAGGGTACTACAGATGCAGCTGTCTCAGAGAAAGTGACAGCGCAACTTAATACCCTAACATCGATTGTTAACTCGTCCATGAGGCTGATTTCTTACGCAGTCGAAGGTTCGAGTAGGGCAGCAGCTTCAGCGATTGCTCTTCGTAGACAATCCTGGATGCGCCTATGCTCCTTTGCGGAAGCCTTCAAGTCTTCCTTTACAAACGCCCCATTTGACGGTGCCACTCTTTTTGGCCCCAAGGTAAAGGAGACCCTTACCCGGTGTGAACAAGAGGGAAAGACTCTGTCTGCTGTCGGAGTCCGTTTTTCCACCCCAACCAGACCGTACCCCAAAGGGCAACGCGGTGGGAAAATGTGGTTTCGAAAACCCCAAGGGTCTTTCTCAGGCACACAGGGTGATGCCCCCTCTAGAGGCAGAGGAGGGGGCAGAGGTGGAAGATGCCGCTCTGGCGGCAGAGGGGGTCCGCAACATCAAGGTGACAGGGAAACACTCCCTGGTAAACCTTTCCAGCACTCCTGAGAGGAGGCCCGACTGTCCTGCTCTGGAGGCAGTCGGGGGTCGCTTAGCTTTATACCCTCAGGCCTGGCAAGATATAACTACAGACAAGTGGGTAAAAAGCGTAGTTACCAGAGGTTACTCCATACCCTTCCTATCCTATCCCATTCCAAAGAAAAGACTCCCAGATGTACCGCCCCATCTGCGAGAGCCAGCAGCTTTAGAAATTTCAAAGCTGCTAGAAAAAAGAGTCATCCAGCCAGTCCCAGCGGACCAGCAAGGATTCGGGACTTACTCAAGGTTATTTTTAGTTCCAAAGAAAACAGGGAACTGGAGGCCCATTCAAGACCTAAGCTACCTCAATACTTTCATCAAGAAAGAAAAGTTCCGAATGGTCACGCTTCAATCGATCCTTCCATTCTTACAGAAGGACGAGTGGATGTGCTCAATAGATCTAGAGGATGCATACTACCACATCAAAATGGCCAGGGCATCCAGAGATCATTTGCGCTTCCGGCTGGGAGCCAGTCACTTTCAATTTCGAGCCCTGCCCTTTGGTCTGACCTCAGCCCCCAGGGTCTTCACCAAATGTATGGCAGTGGTAGCGTCTCACTTGAGACGTCAGGGATTCCAGGTGTTTCCGTATCTGGACGACTGGCTCCTTTCGGCCACCACCTGGCGTCAACTACTGCAGGCCAGAGACTATGTTCTTCAACTGTGTGTTCACCTAGGGATCTCCGTAAATTTCGGAAAATCCTTACTTCAGCCATCACAAAATATCTTGTTCATAGGAGCAGAGTTAAACACACGTCAATTAATTCTGAGGCTTCCCCCAGAAAGGATATTATCACTGCAGACTCACATTCGTCTTCTACTCTTGTCAAGGAAATCTCCTGCAAAACTGGTACTGAAGGTGTTGGGCCTCATGTCAACCTCCCTTATTGCAATTCCCCTGGGAAGGCTGCACATGAGAGTCCTACAATGGCTACTGTTTGCTCAATGGTCATTTCAACAACTACCTCTAACACACGAGATTCTTATAACAAAGACTTGCAAAACAGATCTAAACTGGTGGCTTCAAACGTGCAACCTTTCCCAGGGGAGGCCGTTTGTGCTACCCACGCCCACAGTTACGGTGACCACGGACGCTTCCCTGATAGGGTGGGGGCATCTTTCAGGGACAGACAGTCCAAGGCGAATGGACCAATTTGGAGTACAATCTGCACATCAATGTTCTAGAGTTGAGGGCAGTGTTTCTAGCGTTGCAACACTTTGCTCCCCTTCTTCCTCTAGGGACTATTGCAGTTCAGACGGACAACATGTCGGTAGTCTGGTACATAAACAAACAAGGGGAACCAAGTCCTATCAACTATGCAGAGAGGCCATGAGAATTTGGCAGTGGGCGGAGTCCACGGGTCGCTTTCTAATAGCAACGCACATCACGGGTCATCCAACGTCATAGCCGACAGGCTGAGCAGAGCAATTTTGTTACCGCACGAGTGGTCTCTAAAACAGTCAGTGGCGAAAAGGATTTTTCGCACGTGGGGCCAGCCTTCCTGCGACCTGTTTGCGTCTCCAATGAATGCCAAATGCAGGAGCTACTTTGCCCTATTACCCTCCAGGGGAAGTCCCCAGGGACGCACTGGTTTACGATTGGCCCCCGGGACTCCTATATGCATTTCCCCCATTTCCTCTGATATCGAAGTTTCTCCAGAAAGCCAGGAACCTACACAGGACGATAATCCTCATTGCTCCATTCTGGCCTCGTCAAATTTGGTTTCCCTTTCTAAAAATACACTGCACTCGGGGACCCTGGATTCTGGACCCAGAGCCAGATCTATTGACTCACTCGTCAGGGGTTCCCCATCCCGCGCTCCTGTCACTCCATCTAGCAGCTTGGCTGCTCCAATTCCTAACTTAGCCAGGTCTGATCTTTTGTCACCAGCAGTCCAGGATATATTAGTGGCTTCGCATAAAGCTTCCACTACAAAGACATATACTAGCAAATGGAAACGGTTTGTATTCTGGGAATACACACCATGTGGATCCTTATAGCTCCTTTGAATAAGATATTAGAGTTCTTAACAGACTTTTTTCTTCACGGTGCTTCTCCTGCTTTTCTAATAGTTCATTTGGCTGCCATTTGAATTTCCATGTGGAAGAATGTGGAGCTCCTATTATGGCTCACAGACTTTGTAAAGCCTTTTTAAAAGGAGTTTTTCATATTAGACCACCGGTCAGATCTCCTACGTCACCTTGGAGTCTAAACTTGTTGCTATCTAAATTAATGTTGCCCCCCTTTGAACCTGCCTCTTCTTGCCCATTAAAATTTTTGTCCTGGAAAACTCTCTTTCTGGTAGCCATTACTTCTGCTAGACGAGTGTCTGAACTTCAGGCTCTCTCCATCAAGCACCCTTATTTGATCTTTCACTCTGACAGAGTTTCTCTTGAACCAATTCATCCTTCCTCCCTAAAGTGTGTTCCATTAACAATATTAATCAGTCCATTGAATTACCCACTTTCTTCAAAAACCACTCCAACAAAATGGAGTATATGTTACACAAATTGGATGTTCACAGACAGCTAAGGTTTTATTTGGATAGAACAAAAGACCACAGGAAAACAGATCAACTCTTTGTGGCTTTTGCTGATAGCAGGAAAGGACTTGCAGTTACCAAAAGAACTCTTTCTAAATGGTTAACGGATTGTATAATCTATGTCTACGATTCTGCAAATCAACCCTTTTACACAAACCCAAAGGACATTCCACAAGGTCGATATCTACGTCTTTGGCTCATGCAGCTCGCCTACCTCTGGATGCTATTTGTGCGGCTGCTACCTGGTCTAAGCCACATACATTTATTTCTCATTATAAAGTAGACAAGGTTTCTAGGGACAGGGCAACCTTTGGTTCCACTGTGCTCAAGAACGTACTCCCGTGAGTTCCTCAGGATCAAGGAGCTAGGGACGCTACCCATGTGTAAGAACAAACGGCGAGATTGAACACTATCACATATAGAAGTTATGTCCTTACCATAACGTTCCATGTGGAGTGTTCATCTGCCTTTGTTCTTACATTCCCACCCTCCCACCCTTAGGAAGAACGTTCTTTGATGCCTGGCCAGAAGCATTTTTGCTACTGTTATTATTCTGTGTACATAGTTGGTATACACATATATGTTTATATGTGTCTGTTTAGATATGTTTATGTGTGTAAGCATGAATGTGCTTTTATGTAGATTGGTTTGCTTGCAAACTAGATCTGAGGTAAAGGCAGAGGGGGATTGTGGGTATTAGATTGTCTCGAGCTTCTTCTCGATGCAGAGCTTGCAAGAGGCCGGCACGGAGCCGAGGATCGGCTCCGAACCCATGTGTAAGAACAAAGGCGAGATGAACACTCCACATGGAACGTTATGGTAAGGACATAACTTCTATTTCTGTTCCGTTCCTCATAAAATCTGTGGTTTCTGTAGTTTTGTGTCCTTACAAAGTCAGTAGTGTTGTGGTGCAGTGGTAGCATTATTGCCTGACAGCTACAGGATCTCTGGTTTGATTCTTGGCTGTGGTGCCTTCTCTGTGGAGTCTGCATTTCCTCCCTGTGTTTGTGTGGGTTTCCTCTGGGTGCTGTGGTGTCCTCCCATCTTACAAAGACATGTGTCTGGAGTGTTTCTCCCTGAGCCTCTGCTGAAAATTGGCTTTTGTTCCAAGTCAGATCTTCCTGGTTAACAAATGTTAAATAAAAATGACAAACATTGAATTTCAGAGTTCATATTCTTCAGAAAGTACATGGTAACACAAAACCTTTTATTCTAGCAATTTTCTAAGTTTATAAGATGGATATTTGAAATTTGTCCCTATTTTTGGGACTGTATTCCCCCATTATTGGCTTCGTCCAGGTTTTTTGTGCTAAGGTTGAGAGCTTTGGTAAGAACTGAATTCACTGAATGTTTTGGGGCTGTATTCCCACATTACTGGCTTTGTCCAGGTGTTTTTTTCTAAGAGGTTGAGAGCTATGGTGAGAACTAAATTCACTGAATATGTTTGGGGGCTGTATTCACCCATTATTGGTTTTGTGCAGGTGTTTTGTGCTAAGAGGTTGACAGCTATGATGAGAACAGAATTCACTAAATGGTAGCCATCTAAGTTTCAGTCTTCCTCTCTTTCACAAAACATCTGATTTGGCATAGTGGCATGTTGCTCTGACTGTTTTGCAAAGGGTCCTGAGTTCAAGACTTGGCAGTGAAATGTATGATGGTAACAGAGCATTTTATTCTAGCAACTTTTCAACATTATACAAACAATTTTTAAAATGTGTCCCTGGTTTTTGGGCTTTTGACCCTCCAGTAAATTTTGTCTTTTTCCATATTTCCTGTTCTGCAAAGTTCAGAGATACAGCTGAGTGAGTAGATTTTACAAGGAACTGAGACCTGCAGGGGAGAAAAAGTTTAGTGTTGCTTATGCTGAGACTGCTTGCATTGTTAATAGCATAACAGGTAGTGTACTTGCTTTTGATGCAGAAGGCTATGGGTTCTACTCCCACAGTAGACAGATGCATTGATGATACTGTACTTTGTTGCAAAGGGGGTGGATGCTGTACTCCTTTTTGGTGAAGATACCTAGTAGATGAACCTGTTATCAGTTTGCCATCCATTCCCTATTGCAATATTACTAGCTTTCTTTTTAGTGTAACATAGGCAATTTATTCCTCAAGAACAACAGGCACTTTGTAGATGAAACAATGAAATATAAAGTTGTTTACTAGCAGCAATCTCTTCATTAGTTACAGATCTCTTTAATGTGGAATTATTTAGATGACTTTTACTTCTTGTGCATATTTACTGATACTGGTGAACTGTAGAAGTTTGAGTAGATTTTTCTGATGGAAATGTTCTGAATTGGGCAGTTTTGTCATTATTGGTGCATGCATTTTGTTTCATTGTTTACTGGAAAAATGTTCAAAACAATACATTCAAAATGCCCTCTAAAATTGTGCTGTATTGTACAAGGAATATAATTTAATACAATCAGGAAGGTGTATGAAAAAGCATGTGTATGTTTCCTGTGCAAGGGGTCTATGATTTGAAAACAGCCCAAACCCAAAATTAATCTTTATCTGCCACTGGCAAAATATATTTTCTTTGAATGTGGGTTTCAATGCTCTTTCAACGAATGTGAGCAAGTTTCAAGGGCAGAGAAGTTTTAATGCTAAGTCTGTTTTCATTGTGAGACTGCATTGCTTTGTTTAGCAGATATCTATTAGTGTTTGTGAGGTAAAATGCAAAATAAAACTTTAAAATGAAGTCCAAATCATCGCAGAAGTACAGCAGCATGCACATTAGTGTTTATGGTAAAGGGAGTGAAATAGCCAAGTAATGATTCATTGGAATGGCTGCAGGGGGAGGCTCCATTCGACCATGATTTTGTGAGGGAGGAAGGGTGGCAAACTCAAAGACAGCCCCAGCTGAACTATACCTCTCAACTGTCCAGATTTTTGCAGAATGAATATATTTTTGCTTCTTATTTTTGGTTTGTTCTTCATAAAATTTGTGGTTTTCTGGCAAATCATTTAGGAATTAAGTCACTAAATAATGAAAGACACTGAGTTTCAGACTTCACAGCCCTTAAGGCTAAACAACACACCTGATACACTTCTAATAGGTGACTCTATCATCAGGCACACTGACGTCCCGCTCACCAGGCTGAACAAGGAGAAGGTCACGGTGAGCTGCCTGTCGGGCGCTAGGATCCGCCACATAACACAAGCACTCAGGTCACTCCAAGGCAAGTACAAATATGACTCGGTCATTGTCCATGCTGGTGTGAATTACCTGAGACGTACCTCCCTGGACTACATGAAAAGAGACATAGAGGAGCTCTCTGAGCATGTAGCCCAGGCCGGTATGACCCTGACCTTGAGTAGCATCTTACCCTCACTAAGAATGATGCCACAATATGAAGACAAGATGATCAATTTCAACAATTGGCTTATGTATTGGTGTCATTCAAAGGGGATCCAATGCCTGTCAGCCTGGGATGACATGCTCGACAAGCCATGATGCTTCGGTAGGGACGGCTTGCCCCTGTCACCCCTGGGCTTTCAGATATTGGCAAAGGCTCTTGCCACCCCCATAGTGCCTTTTTTAGGCAAGGCTCAAAAGACAAACCCACCTCCATAGGTATCACAAGGGATAAGAAACTAAGAGTAATGCTACTCAATGCCAGAAGTCTAAACCTCAAGATGCACACACTCAAAACTCTCCTTAGCATGGAGAACATTGATATCTGTGCAGTAACAGAAACCTGGTTCAAGGCTCCCGAGAGCACTCCAGCACTACCAGGTTATACCTCATACCATGCTTTTCGGCCCCAAAACTTGGACCGAACCACAAAAGGAGGGGGAGTATCAATATTCGTCAAAGATACCCACACCTCCAGGTTGGTGGCACAACACGAAGCATCAGAGAATATCCATGTGCAACTAACAGTAGCTGCCTTCCAGTTTATAGCCTACTACGGACCACCCTCCCAAACCCAGAAACCCCACTCGGCCTTCCTGAGAACACTGGAAAATATGAAGGTCTCTCCAAACATCATTATATTGGGTGACTTCAACTAACCAAACATAGACTGGGAGCATTACTCTAGCTCCAACACCCTAGCCCAACAGTTCCTAGAATTTATAAACTCAAATGCTATGGAACAACGTGTTACCACTCCCACAAGAGGGGAAAACATACTGGACCTGATCATCACCAACATGGGGACTCTATGCTCCAGACCAGAAGTGTATCCCTCACTGGTAAGATCAGACCATAAACTAATCTCACTGGATATTCACATCCCGACCCCACCCCCTGCCCAGAAAACCACAGTGAAAAACTTCTCTAAAGAAAATTTCACACTCCTCAAAACCGAGGTGGAATCCTTCAAAGCCCCTGGGCCTGTGGAAAATACGGCCCAGACCGCAGAATCCTTTATAAACGCATTCTATGAACACCTTCAGGAATGCATGGATCATGCAATCCCAAATAAAACCAAGACCCAATCCTCCAAAGGCAGACGTCCTGTCTGGTGGACCCCAGCCATAAACAAACTATACAATAGAAGGAGGAAGCTACTACATGATAGAGCAAAATCCCAAAAAGGGAAGGCATCTCTGATCAGTATTAGCAAAAAACTACGGGCACTCATAAAATCGTCTAAGGCCAGCTTCGAGAGACAAATTGCACAGGATACCAAGGATAATCACAAGGCTTTCTTTAGTTATGTTAGGAACCTGGGTGGGAATTTCCAGATATGCTCAGAATTAGTCCAAAATGACAAAAAATACACCGAACCCACAGGCATTGCCAACATCCTAGCTGGCAGGTTCAGCGCAAACTTCTCCTCCCCCCTCCCCACCAAAAGGGCAAATATCTATCCCAGCAGAGTGCTGCCCCCCTGACATCTCAGATGATCAGGTAAGAGCCGCCCTCTCCAAAGCAAAAAACACAGCATCAATGGGACCAGATGGTGTCCCGGGCTGCATCCTACATGAACTCCAAGAAGAGCTAAACCCAAACATAAAACTACTGTTCAATCTCAGCCTTACTACAGGATATGTACCCAAAGAGTGGCGTACAGCAACAGTGGTCCCTCTCCACAAAGGTGGTGCCTCAACGGATCCTGGAAACTATTGCCCCATAAGCCTGACTAGCTTGGTCTGCAAAGCTATGGAAAGGATCATCATGGACCTCATAAATAAAGATATTGGGGACCTACAGACACTGGATCCTACCCAGTTCGGCTTTGTTAAGGGCAGATCCTGCCTCTTAAACCTGGTCAATTTCTTTGAAACAGTCGCCAAGGCCATTGACGAGGGGAAGGTGGTCCACACAGCCTACCTGGACCTCGCAAAAGCCTTCGATACAATACCCCACTCGGGCATTATAGATAAGCTCACCAGCTTAAATATAAACCCCTATGTCACTAGATGGGTTGCAAACTGGCCCAAGGACAGAACCCACATGGTTAGAATTGCTGGAGCCATGTCAGACTCCAAACCAGTTACAAGTGGCATCCCACAAGTTTCAGTCCTGAGACCTCTCTTGTTCTGTATATATTTCTCGGAGGTACAGGCCAACACGGAAGGACTGTGGCTGACCAAGTTCGCAGATGACTGCAAACTGGGTGCCATAATCGACTCTCCAGCCGACACAAGCATCCTCTAAAAGGGCCTCATAGAAACAGACAACTGGTGCCAGAGCCATGGCCTCAAGCTAAACGCCAAAAAGTGTATAGTCATCCCCTTTGGCAAAAACAAAGTGCCCACAAATTACCATATAGGTGGTAATCCATTAAGTACGGAAGAAGTAATTAGGGACCTGGGGACCCAAGTTGATAGCAGTCTCTCATTTGACAACCACGTGGCCAAAGTGGTTAGAAAAACATTTTATATAGCCCACCTAATCATGAAGGGATTCACATCTAGATCAGGGGAGGTCATCGTGCCTCTTTACTCATCCCTCATCAGGTCCATAATTGAGTACAATGCCCGTTTTGGGATGTACCTTACCAGACACCTGCAGCAACTGGAAAAAACCCAAAAGTACCTCACCAAGAGGATCAAAGGGTTCAAACAGATGCCATATGCTGCCCGGTTAAAGAAACTCCAGCTCTACTCAGTGGCATACCGCCTGCTCAGAGGCGATCTGCGCCTGACGTATAAAGCCATGTCCAACCTGGAATTAATGGACATGCTGCACCTCAGAAAATCCAAATCCCATCGAGCTACGCGCTGAGAGACTTGAACCTCAGCACTGAAATAAATAGGACATGCTGGAGGGACAGATTCATAACCCAGAGGCTCCCTTCACTCTGGAATAAAATCCCAGTCCAGGTTAGGCAGAGTCCCTCAATGACTCTCTTCAAGAGGAATCTTGATGAGTGGATGGGAGATCGTAGGTTTACCCCGGGTATCACTTCTGTGTCACTGTTGGACAGAGGCACAGTATATTAACCTCGAAAAAGGCATGGCAAAATTAATTTAAAATGGGTGGCAAAAGCCAAACACACTCTGGCTGGGCTTATAAATGCCCTAGGGCAGATGGCCTAGTATGAACCTATAACCTTCAGAAAAATGCATGCTAAAGCAAGACCTGTTATTCTATCAACTGTCTCATTTTATACAAGAGCAATTTTTAGTACTGTTTATATGTTCCCCCAATATATTTGGCCTTGTCCAGATTTCCTGCATTAACAGGTTGAGAGGTACGTGCAAATAAATTGCTTTATAGAATTAGGCATATTCAAACCTTTCAACTGTCCCCAATTTTGGCTCAAAATGTTGCTCTTCCCCCAGTAATCCCTCCGCAAAATGGCAATTTTGGAAGAAAACGTGGAGGGTTTACAATTAATAAATAACTGTAATAATCAGAGTTATAGATTACTTTTATTTCAGAAATGCATGTAGATTCTTTTATTTTGTCAGCTGCTCAAATTAGCAGTACTAATATTAAAAAAGTGTCCCTTCTTTGACAGGTTCCCAGCTGTATTGTGTGGCTATTTTATATTTTTGCATCACATTTTTGGTCCGTTTTTCATAAAATTGTGTTTTTTTGACAAATTAGTGGCAAACCATTAAAGACTGAAGTCAGAAAATAAATCAGACATTTCAGTTTCAGATTTCATACCCTTCAGAAAATTCATACTAATGGAAGACCTACTATTATCTTTCTAAGTTTATAAGAGCAATATTTAAAAATTGTCCTTATTTTTGGGCCTTTGTCCCATTTCTATGTATGGCTTTGTCCAGACTTATTGCTCTGAGGTTGAGAGGTATGACAAATGTGTCAGGGCCATCACAGTCAGCCAGAGACATTTCAAATTGTGACATACTTGTTGCACCCCACTCCATCATGTAGTGACTCTGGATGTGTCCAAGCAAGGCAAGGAGCAGTTATGCAGTGTAAATGTGCAGAGTATCCCCCCATCCAAGGTAGACAAAAGTACTACAGTGGCTTTTCATCTGTCCTTGATTTTGCAGAATGTTCTGGTTTCTGTCATATTTTTATACTGTTGATTTATGCTTATTATTATTCAGAAAGTGCCTGTTGCTCTCTGTTTAAGTAGCAATGCTTTAATGACCATCACGTAAGCTTGTCTGAGATTGTAAGATGCAAGTAAGCTTTAATAAGCATACTGTTAAAGAATTGCCAACACTGAAAACCTTTCTGTTATTGCCATGCAGAGAATACTTACATACCTAGGTAATGTATGAGCCTTGGGTATTGAAATGCATATGACAATATTTGTAATAAATGACAGGATTGCATTATTTTAAGAAGCTCATTACATTTGTTTGAGACTCGCAGTTGTCTTTGCAGGCTTTACCTGCAAACTAAACAGAATGCCAAGCTATCGTGTGTGGTCCATAACCTGTGCAGTAATCCTTTAAGCAATGTATGTTGAGCTTGTTTCATGTTTGCTTTTCATTTTTTACTTTGATCATGTTTTCCCCATGAAACAAGTAGATAGTTGTCAGGCAGCAGGTCTTTTTTTGGATAAGAAACATTTTTACAAGTGGAGGTATCACAGAGATTGATACTTTCAGCATGTTACTTGGCACTTTAATAAAGCTGAATATAAATTATAATTAGAACTGCAGTACAAGGAGAAGTGGTTTGAGTTGAGTGCTGCTTGTTTTTCTTATACTTGATTTTGACTGGCATTCCAGTAATGTATTTATAAAGTAATTTATTTTTTCATGCCTCACAACCTTTTTGTTTCCATCTAGATATTAAGTAAGCTGTCATCCAGCCAATGCATTGAAATATTTTTTCTTCTATACTTCATTTTGTCTTGATTGGACTCTCATAATGATGGTTTGGCACCCAGGGCAGTGTATTTAATTAAAGTTAAAGTTTTTGTGGTTTTAAGCATAGCTCCTCCCTTTCTAGTTGGCCACACCCATTGACCCCACCCATTCACTGTCTCCTGCAGCCCACCCTTTGATTTGAAGTCACCAGCCACCACTGTGCATAGCTCATCCGATGAGGAACTGGAAGCACAGCTGCAGCTTGTTAAAACTTTTTCAGATGATATTAGAATGTCATTTGGTCTTGATAAATGTGCAAAAGCAACATTCAAAGCAAGAAAACTGCAGCACCAGGAAAACAGTTTGGGACAAGAATGTGATATAAAAGAACTTGAGCAAGAGGGAGTATATAAATACTTGGGAAGTGATGAAGGATCAACAATAAAACATGAACAAATGTGAATAAAACTAAGTAAGGAATACTTTAGAAGGCTTAAATTAATCCTGAGAACAGCGTTGACATCTAGGAACAAGATCCAAGTTAAAAATCAATTTGCTTTTCATGTCCTAACTTATAGTTTTGGAGTGACTGAATGGCCCCAAAAAGTTTGGATAGATTAGATATTAAAACAAGAAGAATGCTCCATGCTTACCAAATGATCTATAAAAATCATTGTATACCATGATTATATATTCCCAGTTCCGAAGGAGGGATGGGCTTCCTTGAACTTGATTACATGTATAGATCTGCAATCATGGGACTCCACACATATCTATTGACCTCACAAGATCCAAATGTAGTGAAAGTTTTGAAACATGAGGAGAATAAATCTAAGATGACTTCTCTGCTTAATTTAGCAGAAGCATATTGACGTCAAGCAGGAATGGAAATTAAACCAGAAGTAAATAAAAATCAGGCAGCAACTGAATGTGCCAAAAAACAAAAGAAAGAATATAAGGTGAAGGACCAGGTGAGAAGGCAAGAAATGTGGAAAAAACATAAATATAGTTGCAAGTGTAGAAAACCTCTGGAAGAACCTCATGTTGATCAGGAATGAATGCAGGAATGGTTAAGGAGAGGCAAATTCAAACCAAGAGATGAAAAGTTAATATTGGCGGCCCAAGATAGTGGGTTACGTACATGCTAGTTTACAAAATCCATTGAACATGCGGGAGAAACAGACAAACATAGGTTTTGTAAAACCAAATTGGAAACAGTTGCACACCAGTTGCTGGTTGTGACACACTAATAGCAGAAGGACTGTATACTGAAAGGCATAATAATGTGGCGACACTGTTGCACTGGGGATTGTGCAAACATTATGGTATTGAAGTGGCTGAAAAACACTGGAAATATGAGCCACAAAGCATCATAGAAAACGATGAAGTCTATATCACATGGGATCACCTATTACCAAGTATTCAAAAGATAGATGCTAGAAAACAGGATATAGTGGTCCAAGAAAAGAAGACAAAAGTAACATTGATCATTGAAATCACCACACCCAGTGAGTACAGTGTCTTACATACAGAGAGACACAGTTATAAAGTACAAGGATCTGCAGGTAGAAATGAGAGCAATGTGGAAGAAAGATATCCAGACTGTTCCAATAGTAGTAGGAGCAATGGGTCTTATAAAAAAGAATCTACGCTCATATTTAGATATGTTACCAATCCATGTAACCCCATATGAATTGCAGGAGTCATTATCTGGCACATTGCGAGTGTGGCAAAGAGCACTTTTGGCTGACATCAAGAATTGAAACAATACTAATTTCATGAACTTTAATCGTACTTTGACTTAGGAATGGGGTCCATTCCCATCATGGTATTAGAAACCCAAATGTTTTGAAGAAATTAAAAAAAAGGGAGAGACCTTATTAACAAGGACAATTGTAATCTCCAAACTCTGGACTCAACCCAGTTCAGATTTGTTAAAGGTAGACTATGACTGTTAAACATGTTTGACTTCTTTGAGAAAGTCACCAAGGCCCTGGATGAGGGAAAGACAGTGCATACCACCTGTCTTGACCTAGCCAAGGCATTTGACACAATCCACAACTCTGATATTATAGAGAAACTCTCTCAGCTGGGAATTAACCCCTACATTACCAGATGGGTAGCCAACTGGTGCAATGACAGGATACATACTGTCAAAGTGGGTGACTTCACCTCCAGCAAAGGATCAGATACCAGTGGTGTACCACAGGGTTCTCTGCTGGGCCCCTTACTGTTCAGAATTTATTTCTCAGAAGTCCAGGCAAACTCGGACAGCCTGTGACTGATCAAATTCATGGACTGTTGTGAATTGGGAGCAATCATTGAGTCCCCCACTAACGTTAATATACTGCAGACAGGGTTAACACAGAAAAATGATTGGTGTCAAAGCCATGGATTAAAGCTAAATGCAAAAAAAATGCATAATTATCCCTTTGGGAAAGCTGACATCCCTGCTAATTACATTATAGACAGCACCCTTCCCCCCAAGTGTAAACCTAGTAGTACATGATGTGGGTACTCAGGTTGATAGCAATCTAAACTTTGACCACCATGTATCCACAGCAGTAATGAAGTCCTGTGTAGCATAACTTATAAGTAAAGGTATCACATCTAGATCTAATTATGTTATAATTCCATTATGCTTAGCCCTCACCAGAACAACAATTGAGTACAATGCTCCCTTTTGCATGTACCTCACCAGACACATGAAACAATTGGAGATACCACAAAGGTTTCTCATCAAGAAATTACAGTGTACACAAAACAAGTCTTACGATTGAAAGCCCTGCCACTGTATTCTGTCTTCTACAGGTTGCTAAGGAGTGACCTGTGCCTGGCTTACAGGGCACTCTCTGACCTGGCCCTGATGGAAATGCTACACATTTGTAGGACCCTATCTGATACAAACTTAGGGGAATTCTTGTTTGTAACTGTCGGCATAGTAAATTTGTTTTCAGTGATTCCCCATGATATTGGATTAGATTGGTTTGCTAGCAGTTTAGCTAAATATAGCCAAATACACCAGGTAAAGAGATGTCTTCTTGTTGACTTGATGCAGATTGTTTTGGAAAACAATTACATTGGCTTTGAAGGTGAATTTTATAAGCAATGCACTGGGGTTGCTATGGGTGCTAAATGTGCGCCCATTTACGCTAACTTAGTTTTAGCTGAATGGGAGGAACAGTATGTTTTGACATCTGATTATAGATCCAAGATGATTATTTCTTTAAGATTCTTGGATGACATACTGTTCCTTTGGAAAGGCTCTCGAGATGAGTTGGATGACTTTATAGGCTATCTGAACAACACCACAACATTTTTAAAATTCACCAACAAGGTGGATAGCAATACTATCGACTTTTTGGATTTACGTTTATACATCAAAGACGGGAAGGTAGAATCCAAATTATTTAGGAAGAAGACATACAGCAACACATTTTTACATTATGACAGTTGCCACCCTCATTATGTAAAGAAGAACGTGGCCAAAGGCCAGATGATTAGGGTATCATGTATAGTTAGCGAGGACAACAGATTCCTGGAAGAACTGGAGGCATTGATTGACTTATTTGTACAAAGGGGCTATCCTATGAATTTACTCACTATGGTTAAACAGGATATTATTGGAAGAAGAGCCACAGATTTTAGGCCTGTTTTGTTAGATAGCCAAAGGGATGTAGAGAACAACAATATCCTTAAACACAAAGTGAAGAATGTTCAAACAGGTATGGTTTTACAATATAATACCACAACCATTGATGTCAAAGACATTATTCAATGGGCTTGGCAAAGTGTACTCCCCACAGACATGCAAGATATATTAGGAAAGGATCCCCCTTTATCAACAGTAAGGGTTTGAATATTAAAAAATATTAGGAAAGAGCACCTATACCCACTGGTCAAAGGCCTGCCAGGATGGCTAAATGTGGCAACTGTAAAGCATGTAAATACATAAATGATGGCCCATATGTTCAAGCGGGTAATTTCAAGAGGTCTTCGAGGAGTCCAGGTTATTGTAATTTCACCACCAAAATGGTCATATATGCGGCTACTTGTTTATCTTGTCCAGCTTTCTATATTGGCATGACCACTAGAAAGCTGAGAAAAAGAATTATGGAACATAACAGGGACATCAAAAATAAGAAATTAACTAATTCATTGTGCAACCACAGTAAAGATTGTATTAACTATAAAAAGTTTTTATTTTTTGTCATAGACAGATTATACACTAAGGAGTTTGGTGGCGATTATAAAACCATTTTAGAAGTCAGGGAATGCTTATGGCAAATACGACTGGATGCAAGCAGTGCACCTGGCATCAACGACACCTTATCCCTAGCATGTATATTGAAACACAAGGCAGCCTGTATCTAATAGACAACAACAGAGTATGTTTTGACTTTTAGTTCAGACACACAAGACATATGTGCCTATATGTACATTGTTATATTATATAGTTTTATTTACTTTATATATACATATATACTTTTTTATATATTCATAGATACATACTCTAATTAAAATATTTTAAATGTATGTTTTGAGTTTAAGTATTGAAACAATACTTGTTTGTTATTGAACATTTGGTGTTTTTTATATCAAAAGATTTTTTACCACAACTATACTAATGACAGTCATGGGTTAAAACAAAAAAGTTTAAAGGACAGCTTTATTGTAACTAATTATGTGTTAACTGAAATGTGTACTTAAAGGCTGTGTTTAGATGTGACAAACTGACTCTGAAGATGCCCTACACAGGTGAAAGCGCTTAGTCAGTTATTTGGTTTATTTAAATAAAGTCTAGGTGGTTTTTACCTTGGTATCACCAGTGTTTTCTGTTATTTACATTTGTAAATCAAACTTCAGGAGGGTCACTTGGTTTAGGGATCTTAACCTAACCTCTGACTTGAACAGGTCATGCTGGAAAGATAGATACATTTCCCAGAAACTGACACTTCTCTGGAACAAGCTTCCATTTCTCATGAAACAGAGCCTCTCCAAGACCCTCTTCAGACAAAACCTAGATCAATGGATGGGTGACCACAAATTCACTCCTGGGGAGGGACTGATGTCCCTCCTGGACAAAAGAAGTTGGTATTAATTATCATAGACCTTTACCTCTGTGAAATTCACTCACCTGACCACCGACAGCTGGGGCAACTCAGGATAAATAATGGCTAGGCTTGTAAGGGCTCTAGGGCCTTTAGCCTAATAACCTCCTATGAACCTACGAATAAATTTATTTTCTGGTAAAATGTTGATAACTACCACTGCTGTTAAAGATATACAGCATAAATGAATGTATATAAAGGTGCAGTGTCAATATGTTTCAATGTCAGTGATCTTTAAAGTAATAATTATTGTATATATATATATATATATATATATATATATATATATATATATTGTAAATTCCAAAAAGACATTGGGTGCAGGATATACATAAAAGAGAGGTTTATTCAATAAACCAAAAACTAAAATATTAGGCCACTTGGCTTTGTAGTTTCAAAATAATGCAAAGTATAGTACCTTCATAACACTGCTCAGGATACAGACTGTCTTTAACTAAAAGGAAAGTCCAAGGCTGCAGGCCTCTCCCTGATCTCAACAAAACTTCAAAGGTGCAGGCCTCTCCCAGGCCCAACTTTCAGCTCTGAAAACTGGTACTTCCACAAAGCATTATCTACAGGTGATGTTCCACAGGTTAGCCCACAGGCTGTCTCCATCTCCATCTCCATGTCTTCCTTTAGGGGAACCTTTATGTGAGGAATTAGCTTCCTGAACTGGTTCTGCAGGCTACACTCTTTTATACTATAGTAATTGACAATGTCCACATTCCATACTGCAGTATATATTCTGACTACCCATTTAAAGGTGCAAGCACATTTCCCATAAATTACAGCTTACGCTACATAGTACTGCTATTTACCTCAAAAGAAAGGCAAAATCTTCTGTTTAAAAAGAATGTTATAATGTAGTATACATACTTTAAATATTTGGTGCTTTTAGCTTTATTCAAAATCATTGTATTATGTGGTCTGGTTTGTGTTAACTGCTTTGTACTCTGACAGTAAAATTGATGGACCATGCAGCACTGTATCCCATGTCTCTCCTTTTTTGTATTTTTGAATAGCAAATGTTGTACTCCCCTTTCTCCAACCTGTCTGTATAAGACAGGATACTACTGAGAATGTTGTTTGCATTCAGGTACTATCACTTGTAGAACCAGTGAGGAAAGGAGGTACTGCCAGCCACGCCAGGGAGAGGTAAGGCAGCAGATGTAAAACTTGTGCCAGAATAGCTAGCTGGAATTTTGTAAATAATTGTATGTCATTTGTATATCAAGCTGATTTGTACAGATGCTTGTGCCGAAAATGTATTTGTGAGCTCTGCTTGTGTTAATTGTGCTAAAATGTATCAACAGTGCACCCTGCTGAAATGAAGAGAAATGTGCACGTATTATGGTATCTGAATTAAATGTATATGTTTTAATAGAGGACACTGGCACAGTAATGGTTAACCAGCTGGCTTATTTTAAGAAAAGTAAGGGAAATGTAAATGAGCTGTTAAGTCATTGAATAGCCCCCTTCAGTGCTGAGTAGGACAAGAGCCGATGGGTCTGGGATAGAGCCTTTGTTCATTAGCTCAGTGAAAAGAGGGGAGGCCTTCAAGCACTGCCACAAAAGCTCTAAATGTGTATTGTAGCAGTCTGCTAAAGTTCTGTCTCAAACTTCAAAAGGAGGTATTGTGGGAACCTAGAGTCAGGTGACCAGATGAGGTAATTCTGCAAGTCATCTTGGATATTATATTTTACAGGGAGTAATTTCAGAATATAGAGTTTTCTGTTTGGCAGCCTGACTAGAAAGACTGCTCACATATTTTACCTTGCCTTGCCCAAGTAAGTTACTAGTGAAGAGCACATTCTCTTAGATTCAGTCAGGAATATAGCAAAGCTTAGTTTAGAGACATTTTTTTCTTTATTTATATGAGTCTGTCCATCAATGTTGTTTTCAGTATTTTCTGTGATTTGAACTCTGTGGTTTACTGTAAACATATATTCAATATTTTCTTGTTCTTTTATTATTTATAATTAAATATATTTAAAACTTTTATTGTGGCTGGTTCTTGCAGAGAGTATCTACATTTTGAGAGTACTTATATTTATTTGGTGACACAGTGCGGGCCACTCCAGAAGGCCTAGCCACCTTGGTGAACTACTACCATTTGTTTTAGTATCAATATTACGCAGTATAATTGGACACCTTTTGTTAAAGACCTTAGAGCAGCTGATTGTAAAGTGTCTGGTGGCAGTGGTAACTACCTTATAGTCTGGGCAGGAGGGGGATAGCTAGTAGACCTGTGCCAGCCTTTCCCAGGTGTGTGTGTGTGTGTGTGTGTGTGTGTGTGTGTGTGTGTGTGTGTGTGTGTGTGTGTGTGTGTGTGTGTGTGTGTGAAAATTAAATGTGTGTCAGCTACTTGCAGCAAGGATACTAAGCACTGGGTTTACAGAGAGCGTGCTGGAGGAATTGGCTTGGACACTCAGCTGAGGACCTAAACCTACAGCTGTACCAGTGGGAGTCTTATTGGGGATCTGGAGGGAGACAGACATAGAGAAATCCAGACCCCGGGCTAAGTGTGTTCCCTGTGTGCTCTTAAGGGAAATTCTACTTGATGCAGAGAGGTCTGCATCTGGAAATACTGAGTGTATCCATTTGTATTCCAAGTGCATGTCCCTCTCCAGTGTCAGTGGTGAGGATTCAGGCTCCTTGATTACTAGCCCAGCATGGGGACAACACATAGTGGTGCCCATCACATATTGGCAGTAGTCGTGGGCATCACATTTTAATTGGTTGGCAGTGGAGGGATCATCACATGCTCAAATATTGTTGAGCAGTGGTGTGGATATTGACTTCCTATAGCCTGTAAGCAGTGGTCACTAAAGAAGGTGTTTGTACTCTCAAGCAGCCACAAAGTTGACTTTCAGAGTTTCATATCACAATAGTTTTATTTATTTATTTTTTGTTTGTTTAGTTAGTCAGGGAGAGCAGGAAAGGATGTCAGCAGACAATTATGGCAAGCTGACAAGGAACCAGTTGGCTGAGATGTGCCAAGCCAGAGGACTGGGGCATGCCAACCTGACTAAAGGGGACATGATTGCAGCCTTAAGCACAGCTGCAGCACAGTCCAGCAACCAATAAGACAACCAGACTGGTATTGGGGATGTACAGCTCTCAGAAACAGGACAGTTCAACTTTTCCTCAGAGGGCTTAAAAATCTGTTTGGAGTTAAGGAGATTTGAACTGGAGCCCAAATGTTTGGAACTATAATCAGTAGAGAGACTGCAGCATTAGGAGGTCAAAGTAGAATCAGCAGAGAGACTGCAGCATTTGGAAGGTGAAGAAAATGGGAGCCAGAAGCAACATGAAAAGGAAATGCTGACTCTACGCCATGGTCATGGAGGTAATGGGAAAGGGAATTACCATACCCCAGAAGCAAGAAAGGTCAGTAAACATCTTCCTTGGTACCAAGAAGGTGATAATTCTGATAGTTTTATTCATCTGTTTGAAAGAGTATGCAAACAGTATAATGTTGACGAAGGGCTCTGGACACAGTTCCTGACCCCCTTACTCCATGGTAAAGCTGTAACTGTTATTTCTAAATTGTCTGATATTGATTGCTTAGACTATGATCAAATTAAGCACTGTTTATTACAATGTTTCAAGTTAACACCTGAAGCTTACAGAAAAAAGATTTGTGAGCATAGAGACAAGGCAGATGAAAGTGTATGTGATTATATCGTTGAACTATGCACTTATTTTCATAGGTGGGTGAGTGGGTGTTGGGCCACCACTTTTGAAAAGGTGGCAGACCTTTTAGTAAGGCAACAAGCCCTTAGCACTGTCTGAGGACATGAGGATCTGTTTGGCAGACAGGGAATGCAATTTTGCAGATGGGATGGGAAAAAGTAGACCTATACGTAGCAAGTACAACATCACTGCACAGGAAAGGGATACCCAGTGCTACACATGGATATAAGATAATCCATGGTTGGCAGCCTAAACTGCCCCAACAGAGTCCACCAGTAACTGTGGAAACCACTAGTCCAGGTACACAGCCAGGATCAAGGATTAAATGTTTTAAATGTAACCAGTAGGGCCTTGTAGCATATAGATATCCATGCAGACAAGGTGAGGAACAAAAGGTAGTGGAGCCAACAAGGGAGAATTACAGAATGCCAGTGGTACATTGTCTGGAGACAACAGGGGTACTAAACTACCAGCAGAGTTTATATCTGATCTTGGTGGATGGGAAATAGGCCACTGCCAAGAGAGAGACAGCCTCTGATATAACCAATGTGAAGCCTGCAGTGGTTAAAGAGGAGCAATACTGACTTGGGCAGTTCACTTCAGTCAGAGCTTTAGGAGGGATCCCATTTCAGGTGCCTTTGGCCAGGGTTCACCTTGACTGGGAGGGTGGAAAAGGAAGCAAGCAAGTAGGTGCGTTTGAGGATATCCCTGTGGATGTCTTTATAGGGAATGATTTTGATAATGCAGTACCTTGTGTGCATGCAGTGACACACAGTCAGGCTTGGAGACAGGTATGTGTATCTTGTAGCCTGGGTGGACCCAGGCAGATGGCACACCTGAAGCCAGGACTGGTGATGTGGTTACTTCAGCGAGGGAGCTGCCCGGTGGCAGTGAGACTGAAGGTGAGCCACAGCTGCTGGTGGGTACTGATGTTCACTGGGATGGAGCGGCTGCAAGTGCAGAGGTGAGTAGTAGTACCCAAGCTAACAGTGAGGCATCATTGTCAGAAGAGACCAGACTTCCTGTAGAAGGGGAGCTGGGAAGGGTCACAAAGAAAAAGTTGAGACAGGCTCAGCTCTAAGATCCTACATTACAAGGCTTGAGGGAGGTGGCTAGGGAGGCGCATGATTCTAAAGGAAAAGGGAAATTTGTATACTGGAACAAAGGATTACTGTATAGAGAGTGGACCCCGGAGGGAGGGCTAGAAGGTGAGATAATACAGCAATTGGCAGTACCCAGAGATTACCATCTGGCACTTCTAGCCATAGCCCATGCATGACATTCCCTGTGTAGGTCATATGGGCATAAAGCATACAAAGAGATGTATTATGCAGAACTTTTATTGGCCTGGAATTTCCAGGGATGTAACATGGTACTGCAGGACCTGTGAGCACTGCCAAAAACTAAGCAAGGCAGGAGACAGGGTCAAAGCTCCTTTGATGCTTTTGCTTGTGATAGAGGAGCCATTTTGGAGCATAGTTATGGATATAGTACAGCCTCTGAATACCCCAAGTTCCACAGGGAAGAAGTATATCCTATTGTTAGTGGATTATGCTACTAGATATCCTGAGGTGGTGGCTCTGTCCTCCATCGAGTCAGAGAAGGTGGTAAATGCTTTGCTACAGATTTTCAGCAGGGTAGGTTTCCCCAAGAGAAATACTGACTGACAGAGATGCCAATTTCATGTCAGACATGCTGGCTTGTCTGTGGGAGTGCTGTGGGGCAAAGCACCTAAAGACCACCCCCAGACAAATGATCTTGTGGAGAGATTAAACTCTACACTAAAGACCATGCTATGGGCATTTGCGGACCAGTTTAAGAGAGAGTGGGACATATATTTGCTCCATCTGTTTGCTTACAGCGAGCTACCCTGGGAATTCACAGGTTTTTCACCCTTTGAGTTGCTGTATGGGCATAGGGTGAGGGGACCTCTAGATTTTATTTGTAATGATTGGGAGAGTGAGTGTGAATCCCATACAGAGTCTGTTCCAGCATATGTCCTAAACCTCAGGGCAAGGCTTAAGGAGCTCATGGGTTTGGCCCAGGAGAACCAGGCAGGAGCCCAACTGCAGAAAAAGGTCTGGTACGACAGGAATGCTCGAGCCAGAGAGTATGCTGTGGAGTAGCAGATGATGGTTCTCATTCCTGTCAGACAAAATAGACTGCAGGTAGGTTGGGAGAGACCCTTCAAGGTAGTAAGGAATGTCAGTGATGTTAACTACATGGTAGAACTGTTAGGCAGGAGGCAGGGACACAAATTGTACCATGTTAACATGATGAAACCTATGACGTGACAGTACAACACCATAGTCGGGTCATATTCCCAGATAGGCTTATTTTTCTCAAGCCATGTTTCTCAACTTGAAAAAATAGCTTGAGGTTCAAGGGGGGCGGGTGTGATAAAAGGAGGTACTGCCAGCCATGCCAGGGAGAAGTAAGACAGTGGAGGTAAGACTTGTGCCAGCAAAGCTAGCTGGAATTTTGTAAATAATTGTATGTCATTTGTATATCAAGCTGATTTGTACAGATGCTTGTGCCAAAAATGAATTTGTGAGCCCTGCTTCTGTTAATTTTGCTAAAATGTATCAACAGTGCACCCTGCTGAAATGAAGAGAAATGTGCATGTATTATGGTATCTGAATTAAATGTATATGTTTTAATAGAGGACACTGGCACAGCAATGGTTAACCAGCTGATTTATTTTAAGAAAAATAAGGGAAATGTAAATGAGCTGTTAAGTCATTAAACGTCACTCCACAGTGCTGAGTAGGACCAGAGCCGATGGGTCTGGGACAGAGCCTTTGTTTATTAGCTCAGTGAAAAGAGGGGAGGCCTCCAGGCACTGCATAAAAGCTCTAAATGTGAACTGTAGCAGTCTGTCAAAGTCCTGTCTCAAACTTCAAAAGGAGATGTTGTGGGAACTTAGAGTCAGGTGACCAGATGAGGTCATTTTGCAAGTTATCTTGGATATTATATTTAAATTGTAGTGATCTCAGAATATAGAGTGTTCTGTTTGGGAGCCTGACTAGAAAGACTGCTCACGTATTTCATCTTGTCTTGCCCAAGTAAGTTACTAGTGAAGAGTAAATTTTCTTAGATTCAGTCAAGAATATAGTGAATCTTAGTTTAGAGACTATTTTTCTTTATTTGTATGAGTCTGCCCATCAGTGTTGTTTTCAATATTTTCTGTGATTTGAACTCTGTGGCTTACTGTAAACATATATTCAATATTTTCATGTTCTTTTATTTTATTTATTTTATTTTATTTTACATTTGTTTACTGAGGAGGTCCGACTGAACAGAGCTGTCTCTTTTCAGTGGAGGCCCGGGGAGAAAAGTTTCGTATAGTGGTTTAAACATACAGTTAAAAGTATAACAGGTAGTAACATGTGATTGTTGTTCATACAGTATGTTTAGAAGAGATAATATTGAAGATGTGGTGAAGATAAGACAAGAAAGGAAAAACTAAAAAAATACTAGCCAGATAATCTTGAAGATGTAATGAAGATAAGAGAAGAAAGGAAAAACTAAAAGTACTAGCCAGTTTGTCAAAGGAGGAGAATAAAGACAAGTTCATATGAGGCTCATTGACATTTTAAGGGAAAGCTTTTCAACTTAGTCTAGGGGAGAGTTAGTGGGTATAGATGGAACAGTGGGGAGTAGACGGCGGTGAGTTGGTAAGTAATGTGTGATAATATATAGTGCATCTATAGGAGTTTTAAAGAAGAGGTTGGATAGCGGGTAGGGGAAATGTGTTAGAATATGTCAGCTAGGTGCTAGGCAGCTGCACGTCCAGGAGTAGTTTAGGTGGGAAATAAGCTGTTTTTTAAAGATGTTTTTTTAGGTTGTACCCTGATTTGTAGTGGTAGGGAGTTCCAAGTCTTGCCAATGTTGCTAGAATGCAGGGAGTCACCAGAGCTGTAATGGCTTTTGGAGATTGCGATTAGTGCCTTGTTAGTAGATCTAAGTTCTCGGTTATTGGAGTAGAGGGTAATCAGGTCTTGTAAGGGTGGAGTTTTGTCAGGTCAGTACAGTGTTTGGTGAGCTAGAAGAAGATGGTTTGGAGCTAAGGTGTTTGGGAGTTCCAGCCAGAAAAGCTGTTTTAGGGCTTGACAGTGGTGGGAGCAGTAGGAGTTGTTTCTGGTGAATTTTGCTATTTTGTTTTAGCATACTGATAGCTTGTTTAAATCACTCTTGTTTAGATTAATTAGGACAGGAGAAGCATACAGTAATGTAGAGAGAAGATGGGTGCGAGTTAGGGTAACTTTACTATAGATGGTTAGTTTTTAGATCTGTAAAGAGTACTTAGTTTTTTGTTAACTTTGGTTATTGTATGAGCTATTTGTTTGTTAAATTTCATAGTATTGTCAACAGTGACCCATAGTAATTTGGTGTGTGTGACGAAGGAGATAACAGTATTATCTGATGCAGAAATAGATAATGGGGGAGAAGGTACTGCTGCTTTGGAAGGATGGAAGATCATAAGTTGGGTCTTTTTAGCATTTAGTATTAGCTGGGAGTTTGTTAGCCAGGTTTTGATAGATGTAAAAGCATCTTGGGTCTTGATGTGAAGCTGTTGAATGGTGGGGGCAGAGCAAATTAAGGTGGAGTTGTCAGAGTATTGGACCATGTCTGCTAGAGGGGTGTCTTTGTGAAGATTATTTATAAATATAGTGAAAAGTAGGGGTTCTAGGATTGATCCTTGGGGTGCTCCTAGTTTTACAGGAAGTATGGGGGAAAGGGAGTTTTCCACTGAACAACTTGTTGGCATTGGAAGAGGTAGTTTTGAAACCATAATAGAGTGGGGGTAGTTAGTTTTAATTCTGATAGTGATGTTAGAAGTTTTGTATGGGAGACTATATCAAATGCCTTTGATAAGTCAAGGAAAACTGCAGACACTACTTGGCCATTGTTACATTGCATATATACTAGGTTACTAAAATGGATGAGTGCAGAGGTAGTGCTATGGTTAGGATGGAATCTGTGTTGCGTTTCGGAATGAAGATTGTTAGAAAGGAGATGTGTTAGTATCTGGGCGTAGATACATTTTTCCATTATTTTAGCCAGTGCGGAAAGTATAGCTATAGGGCAGTAGTTTGTTACGTCAGTGGAGGTGCCCCCTTTGTGTATCGGTATAATGTAGGAGATTTTCCAGAGAAGTGGCACCTTTTGTTCTGAGATTGATCTGATAATGATTATAGAGATTGGATAGGAAATGGCTTTGGCAGCTATATGTAGGAATTTGGCAGGTAGTTTGTCTGCTGCGAGGGTGGTGGGTTTAAGTTTGGTTAGGTGTCTATAGATGGTGTAAATTGGTACAGGTTGAAGGGTGAAGGAGTTGGCATTATTTGATGGGTTATATACTATAGTGGGGGTTGTGGATTGTGGATCTGTTAGTATAGAGTTGGTAAAGAACTCATTGAATTGGGTGTCTGTGTTTATAGAGGTGGTGTCTATGTTTGGATGAGGAGTTGGTGAGTTACTGCTTGGGGAATAGTGTTTATAGCAGCACAGAACTTTTGTGGGTTGGTATTGTGCTTAGTTTGAATTTCACTATAGTATTTTTGTTTGTCTAGTCTGATTTGTTTTTGTACAGTGTTTCTCAGTTCTAAGAATGTTTGCCTATTAGGAGTAATTTTGTTTTTGCGCCCAGTGTCCCATGCTTTGTCCCTTTGTTTCTTAAGTTGCCTAGTGCTCTTGGTAAGTCATGGGACATAGATGGTTTTAGTGCAGATCTGTCTTGGTGGGGCAAGTTGGTTGAGAATGCCTAAGAAGACAGCACTGAAATACTCAACTGCTTCATCTAAAGGAAGTGTTAAAAGGGGGGACCAGTTAGAGTGTTTAAGGGCTGTATTAAGGTCTTCAGCCCTGATGTTTTTAGTTTATCTGATGTGTTTAAGAGAGCTAGTTCTAGAGAGTTTAGTTTGGTCTCTGATGAAGAAGGTTGAGAGGTGGTCGCTTAGAGTGCCGGGTAGTGTACCGAAATTATGAGTGGAAGATGGGTGATTGGTAAGAATCCAGCCTAATATTGATTCTTCTTTTTTGTGGTTTTGTCTACCATAGTAGGGGGCTGTATAAGCTGTGAGAAGCTGTAAAAGGTTAATATGATTTGAGGGGTGGGGTGAGTTATGTGATGTCCAATCAATATTGACGTTGCCTAGTATAATGGTTTCATGGAGGAGGGTTTCTGATGCCCAGTGTTGAAGAGATTCTAGGGTTTTGTTGTTATCTCCTGGAGGGATATATGATCCTAGGATATTTAGCTGTTTTTGTGTACTTAGTCTTACATTAGCAAGTAGGATATCTGCATTATTAAATGCAGGGATTTCTATGTTAAATAGTTCAACATTGATGTTGTTTTGATATAGGAGAGTGACTCTGCCTCCTCTTTTAGCTGTATGGTCTTTTTGTAGTATGCTGTAACCAGGGGGAAGTATTTTTTCATTTTATTGTGTGTTGTGAGCCATGTTTCTTTGAGGAAGATGATGGTAGGTAAGTATAATTCTATAGTTGCATGGAACTCAGTGGTTTTGTTAAGGACACTTCTTATGGTATGATTTATTATTAGAATATCGGATGTTTTCTTAAGTAGGCTTGTATTGGTTTTAGGTTGATTTTGGTGATTTGTTGGACTTGTTATAGGACCTGGGTTGGGGTTGATATTGCTACTGCATAGCAGGTGAGAGGCAATGTTTATTATGGTTTGTAGATATTTGGAGAAGGCTAAGTCACATTGTATGGATATGTTAGATTTGCTCTGATAATTGAGGAGTTTGTAGGGGTGTAGGTCATAGGTAGTATGGTTAAAGGGTGAGGGTGAGATGAGTAAGGGTTAGTTAGCGAATGTTGGAGGTGAGGTTGAGGTGGGGTAACTTATGTTGGGGTTTGTAATGTTGTTGAAGTAGGGTGAGGTTAGATGGGCTGTGATGGTGAGTGCTAGTGTTAGAATTATTTGATGGGAGTACATGTTTGGTTTGTTAGAAGTGGTAGGAGTATATAGAGATAACCCGTTGGAATGTGTAGTGGTCCTAATAGCATATTGGTAGGACAAAACTCTAGCAACTTTGTGAGTTGGGAGGTACTATGTGTAGAGTGTGTAATATGAGAGAAAAGGAGGAGGGGGGGTGGCGTTGATTGTTTGCATGATTGGCTGAGGGATGGGGGTTGAGTGTGGGTGTGGTAAGGTTAGGTATAAAGGAAATGAGGTAGGGGTGGGTGGGAATGAGGGTAGGATAGGGGAGTGGGCAGAGCCCTACCTAGGAGGTAAGAGCTGAAAAAAGTATCAGGAGTCTGATTAAGTAATAAAGGTAAGCAGCATTGTGCCTTAATCGCAATGATTATGCCATTTACTGTGTTTCCACTATTTGTTCACTGTGAATGGAAAAATAACTGCTGTGAAGGAACTTGGGTGACTTTACAGTAGACAGAAATATTGGAGAATTTAAATATCTGTAGAGCACTGTCCTGCTTACAGGATGAGCTGCTTATCTGGGCTAAGATTCAGCTGTTTAGTGGTGATTCTACTGGCACATAGTGGCAGTTAGTTGCAATGGCAGGGAATGGAAGGAGGGGAAAAGACCTTGCAAGTATGCACACTATACCGATATAATAAAATTAAGTAAAAGCACCAACTAGACACAATAATTAGTTAACAGGGAATAGACCTACATAAGAATATTTTAGAGAGTAAAAGTCCCAGTAGTGAGTCATTTTGCCTTCAGTTGTTTACAGGATAATTTTCAGAAAATGTTCACGTGGGAGGGAGGGGGGCAGCCATGAGTGAAGTAGAGCTAGAGCTGTATGAAAAAGGAGACAAAAAGAGACGTATTATTAAATATATTTAGAACTTTTATTGTGGCTGATTCTTGTAGAGTATCTAACCTTTGAGTGTACTTATATTTATTTGGTGACACTGTGTAGGCCACTCCATAAGGCCTAGCCATGCTGGTAAACTACTACCATTTGTATTAGTATCAGCATTGCATTCTATAATTGGATACCCTTTGTTAAGGGCCTTAGAGTAGCTGATTGTGAAGTATCTGGTGGCAGTGATAACTACCTTATAGACTGGGCAGAAGGGGGCATAGCTAGTAGACCTGTGCCAGCCTTTCCCAGGTGTGTTTGTGTGTGTGTGTGTGTGTGTGTGTGTGTGTGTGTGTGTGTGTGTGTGTGTGTGTGTGTGTGTGTGTGTGTTTGTGTGTGAAAATTAAATCTTAAAGAGAGTGTGTGTGTCAACTACCTGGAGCAGAGACACAAAGCACTTGGTTTACAGAGAGGGTGCTGGAGGACTTGGCTTAGACACTTGGCTGAGGACCTAACCCTACAGCTGTACCAGTGGGGAGTCTTACTGGGGATGTGAAGGGAGACAGATATAGAGACATCCAGACCCTGGGCTGTTTTATGTGTGCTCTTAAGGGAAGGTGTACTTGATGCAGAAAGGTCTGCATCTGGAAATACTGAGTGTATGCATTTGTATTCCAAGTACACATCTCTCTCCAGTGTCAGTGGTGGAGATTCAGGCTCCTTGATTACTGGCTCAGCATGGAGGCAACACATAGTGGTGCCCATCACATATTGGCAGCAGTGATGGGTGTCACAGAACCCATGAACTCTTTGATCCATTTCAGTTAGGTTTCAAGACAAGTTACAGCACAGAGACAGTTCTCATAACCTCATAGTGATGGATCAATGATTTTACTTTGTCTTGATCCTTCTTGATCTTTTTGTGACATTTAATATAATGAGCCATGTCATCTTTTTGCAGCATCTGTACTCCTGCTGTTGCCTTACCTTCATTGCCGTTAATTGCTCTGCTTCTTAGTTCTCAGAGAACTGAAAGAGGATGATCTCATGGAATAGTTCTTTCAATAGTTTCACTCTGTGATAAAGGGTTTTGCAGGATTTCATGTTAAAGCCATTCTTTTCTGAAGTGTTTATGGTTTTCCTGGAAAATATCATTTTAAGAAGAGGATTATGGTGCTGTATCTCAGATGATGTAGTTCTGCTTTTGCTCTATTATACAGCAAGTGATAGTTGTTGAGTCACTTGAAAACTACCTTTAAGTCAAGCCTGAACTGGATGTGTAAAAAAAAAAAAAAAAAAAACAAGTTAGATGCTTCCCTTATGAGGAAAAGGGTAACGGGTGTCCACATCACCCTAAGTCCCTCCACATTTGCACACTCTGTCCTACAGTTATTTAAGGAGGCAGTAGGCTGAAAATTGTGTCTAGAGAATGAAATCTTGAAGCAGTCCTTGATGATCAGCTATCACTGAAGAACCAAGTGACAGCTGTTTTCTAGAATTTGTTGTTATCATGTAAGGAGTATCAATCACATCAAGTACTTATTATCGTCTTAGTATTTAGTATAGCCTTGGCCATACATCTGTTGTCATTCTCATATTCATTTTCACTCATAGATTATTGGAATGCCATTTACCTAGGACTACCGGTTATATTCTTTATTTATATTTATTCAGCTAGACCTTCCTCCTTTCCATGAGATTGTCCTCCTTGGACTTGCTATCAAAAATGCTTGGTGAATATCCACTTGTTCATCACTTCTCATTCCCAGAGGGTTTATTACTTAATGATCATAAGTATAATGCCAGAGTTTGGTATGCATAATTAGATGATGCAGTGCAGGTGGGTATGTAAGCTATGCCTATTGGTTGTGGGGTGGTATGTGCAATGTTTGTGATGTTTAGCTGAGCATTGTATATGGGACCAGGTGAGAGTGGTGTAAAAGCTGTTAGCTTAGATTTTGTGGAAGGCCCACAGGGTGTTCACACTCAGACATGCAGGATTCGCCAGAGAATTAGAGGGTGCAGTTAGTGAAGGATAAGCTAGAAGGCCCAGCTGAGGTGCTTGACATTCTTAGGCTTTGCCTACTATTGAAGAACTCTGCAGCTGGCTACTGAAATGAGCTGTCCATACAATGCCTGTTCTTAGAAGTGCACACTGGCTTCCGATGAACTCCTGAATAAAGCAGAAGATTTTACTTCTAACTTACTTAGCTTTACATGACAAGGGTCCCACTTATCTCAGAGAGCAATTAGTTCCTTTCCAGTCAGCTTCTTCTCTCTGTCTGACAGACTAGGGCTGTTGGTTGTTCCTTGCTTGCAATTAAAGTAATTGGATCTACAATTATCCCACACTCCTGTAGCATTCATAGTATTCTCAGTTACAGGAGAGTCCTACTACTAGCTGATTTAAAGATCATATGCAAATCGACAAAATCAAAGTAGCCTATCTGTTCACAAAATGCATTTCTTCAGTAGTTGCTTACCTTGGTTGTATTTCTGTCATTTAAGTTTGCATTTTCACTTTTCTTTTTAAGGAGTATTTTTTCCAAAAAAATGCCCTCCGTAACCATAACATGTTCAGGCCTCATTTATTACTCTGCAGGAAGTTCTGCTTCCTTGCTGATGTGCTGCCGTCATGTCGGGGTCTGCAGAATCCATTACCTAGTCAGCAAGAGGGAGAAATGTGTACAGAGACAGGATTTTCACATTGAAGCAATTTTATTTGTATATTTTGTCTAATTTAAATTTTTAATAATAATTACATGTTGTAGGTTAATTTGGTCTTCAAACTCCTTGCATTCTGTGTTCCTTCTATGTGGAAATAAATGTGAAGGCAGCTTCTATCACAAAAGTACATCACGTGCAGTACTAAGTCCATAACTCTAAATTGTCTTTGATTTTGCCTAATGTCACTGAATCTTACCTTTCAACTGTCCATAATCTTTTGCAAAAGGCCCCTGATTTTGCCTCATATTTTTGCCATATCCATCCATTTTAAAACTTTTAGTTTTCTAGTAAATCACTGAGGATTTCAGTTGGACACTAATGCTAGATATTAGAGTTTTGTAGTTTATAGTTCATTTGCTTATTCCATTAATAAATGGACATACTGCAATCCCATTGTGTGGAACATTAGCATGCTATTTACTTTCTTATCAAAAACAGAGGAAACTGAGGGATTAACTGTATAAAAGTCTTTCATCCTGCTGGTATAAAAAGCCTTGCATTTGCACATTGCACAAAAGTGGTTCCATGTACCTTGCATATAAGCAAACCTCTCTGGTTTAAAATCCTCTATAGAAAAAACTCTTCATAGTCTCCCAATGTTCACAGCTGCTTGAAGAGCTGTCAGTTTGTGTAGAGGGTGGTACCACTGCAGGTCATCTAATGGTATACTACCGGTCACTCTCACTTTGACTTTTAAGTGACTCTCCCCTACTCCTTCCCATCTACTAAGGATCTAGTATAATAAATAGATGCTTCCCTGTCATCTTTCTTTCTGGCCTGGTGTATATGGGCATCCTGAGACAGTGTAGTAACTGCCTCATGTTCACTGACAACCATTTAATTTTAGAACAGGCAAACACAGTATGTGAGAGATGTAGATATACAATGTCATTGGAGGCAAAGCTCTCCCATACATACATACATGAAAAATGCAAACCAGATTGTTAGCGTTACACCCAAAACACTCACTACCCAAACTAAGGAGCAAACACATAGAGCCACTATGTGTAGGTACTCACTTGTAATCTACCCAAACCTCCAAGACCTTCTAAAAGCATCTCTCAGTAGCCCTGCGAACACTGAAAAA
Organism: Protopterus annectens; assembly: GCF_019279795.1. Taxonomy (NCBI): domain Eukaryota; kingdom Metazoa; phylum Chordata; order Ceratodontiformes; family Protopteridae; genus Protopterus; species Protopterus annectens. The sequence continues at coordinate 493,902,633 of NC_056748.1, forward strand.
AAGACAGCACCTCACATAAATCTGAAAATCATAGTAGCCCTACTTCCAAGCCCATAAGGCTACACAACGCAGCTAAACATTCAGGTCATTGGGGATCAATTGTAAGACATACTGATGCCCCCTTTACCAGGCTAAGCAAGGAGAAGATCACAGTGAGCTGTCTGTCTGGAGCCAGAATCTGCCAGATCATGCATGCACTTAGGTCTTTAAACCACAAGTACCTGTATGACACAGTCATAGTCCTTGTGGGTGTAAATGACCCAATACATACCTCACTGGACTATCTGAAGAGAGACATGATGGAGCTCTCTGAATATGTGTCCCAGACAGGTATGAATCTAGCTTTGAGTCGCATCCTACCTTCATCTATGATGATGCCATAGTACCAGCAAAACATGATTGACTTCAACAACTGGCTTAGTTTCTGGTGTCACAACAAGGGGGTCCTGTATCTGTCAGTCTGGGGAGACATGATTGACAAATTGGTTTGTCAATCATGTCTCCCCAGGCTTTTCCAGAGATGGTCTGCGCTTGTCACCACTTGGGTACTGGATACTGGCGAAAACTTTATCTATCCCCCTAGTGCCTTTTTTAGGCAGTGCCAAGTTGTTAAACCCTCCAACATAACAAAAATCACTCATAATTACCTAAAGGCACTGCTGCTCAATGCTAGGAGTTTAAATAAAAAAATGCACTCCCTGGAAGCACTCCTCACCCTGAAAAATCCAGACATATGTGCAGTTACAGAAACATGGTTCAGAAACATAGAAAGCACCCCAATTATCAAAGGCTACAATACCTTTCATACATTTCAATCCCCTTCAGCTCAGGATAAAACAAAGGAAGATGGTGTTTCAGTGTTCATAAAGGACAAGTACACTGCAAGGCTTGTCCATCAACATGACTCACTTGAACTATTCCATGCCCAGTTAACCATAGGTGGAACCCCCTATCATATCCTTCTTAGCTACAAATCCCCTAACATGAGTCTGGAAAACCATACCTCCTACCTAAACCTACTGGAATTCAGCCTAACACCATACGTATGGGTGACTTCAACTATCCCTCCATAAACTGGGAGACTTATACAACCCATAATTCACTTGCTCAGAGGTTTTTGGACTTCGTCAATGCAAACTCCCTGGAGCAACTATTTAGCTCCCCAACAACAGGTACAAATATCAAAGACCTAGTACTCATGAACATGAGGGGATGCTGCTCCCTCTCATGTATTAACTCTTCCCTGGTAAGATCTGACCATAAAATGATCTCCTTTAGTATTGAAACTAACCCAGAACTCCCATCAAACTCCAAACCTGTTTAGAACTTTGCTAAGGCCAATTATCTCAAACTAAGGCACTGAGACCTACTCAGAGCTGTACACAAAAGCACTGTGCAACCACATTCATAGCTGCATAGAGGAGGCAGTAGCTGTCTGAGTCAAACCTATGATTACTGGCAAAAATAAACCACCTTAGTGGACTCCTAGCTTAAAAAGGCTATTCAACAAAAGGGAAAAAAATCCTGTCTAAAGCCAAGAAGGAGCAGGAAAATCAGTGCAAAAAGACACTCACCAGTCCAAACAAAGAAATTAGAGAGCTGGTTAAATATTCCAAAGCAAACTATGAGGCAAATATAGCCTTCCAGATGAAAGATAACCATAAGGCTTTTTTTAATTATCTTCGTAACCTCAGGAGAAACACTCAGCAATGTGCCGAGTTAATCACAGATGGCAATACTTAACTCCCAGTCTGAAACTATAGCAAACCTGCTGGCTGACAAGTTCAGTTCAATTTTCTCCCCCCATCACCTCTTACCACACCCAAAGAAATTCCCATAACCAACACCCTCCCAGTCATTACAAAGGAATGCACTCATTAGAGCCAAAAACACCGCTTCCATGGGTCCTGACAACATTCTAGGATGCTTTTTAAATAGCTTAAAACAGAATCTACCACTAAAAAACTAATGTATTTCGGCTTTTCCCAGTTAGGGGTCGCCACAGTGGAACTCCAGTCTGCTAATGACTGGCAGTGGATTTTTACGGTGCAGAGGTCCCAGTCTGGCACCCAACCTTCAAAGAAGGCACACCCATTCATGCACCTACCTGCATGTCTTTAAACATCACTTGAATGCAGGGAGAACATGCAGACTCCACACAGAAGGTGCTCCAGCCGAGAATCGAACCGGAGAACCTCTTGCTGTGAGGTGACAATGATAACCGCTGCACTACCACGGCCATTGAGAAACCCTCTTTAATCGCAGTCTCTGAACGGGCTTTGTCCCAGAGGAATGGCGTAGTGCAACAGTCATCCCTCTGCCCAAGGGGGCCCCATCAACTGACCCAAGGAATTACAGACCCATAAGCTTGACTAGTCTTATCTGTAAGGCCATAGAGAGAATTATCATGAACATGATCAATATCGACATACAAGCTCTGTAAAAACTGGACCAGACCCAATTTGGCTTTGTCAAAGGGAGATAGTGCCTGCTCAGTCTGGTGGACTTCTGTGGGAAAGTCACCAGGGCCGTGATTGAAGGATAAATGGTACACACCCCTTATCTAAACCTGGCCAAAGGTTTCAACACAATCCCCCACTTGACGATCATAGATAAACTTACTGAGTTAGGCATAAACCTCTAGATCATCAGATAGTTAGCCAACTGGCTCACTGAGAGGAGACATGTTGTCCAGATAGGTGACTCCACTTCTGATAAGAAACCTGTTACAAGCGGTGTCCCAAAAGGCTCACTGTTGGGCCCCCTCCTCTTTGGTATATACTTCTCTGAAGTGAAGGCTAATGTTGGGGGCTTCTGGCTTACCAAGTTTGCTAATGACTGTAAGCTGGGAGCAATCATTGAATCCCCAAATGATGTTGACATCCTACAAACAGACCTAAAAATGAAAAACAACTGGTGCCAAAACCATGGTCTTTGACTAAATGCTAAAAAAGGCATAATCCTACCATTGGTAAATCAGATATCCCTGCATATTATAATATTGATAGCACAGCAGCACACCCCTAAAAATAGACCCAGTGGTGAGGGACCTAGGAACACACATAGACAGTAACCTAACTTTGACCACCAAGTAATTACAGTAGTGAGGAAATCCTTCTAAGTGTGGCTCATCTTATAAATAAAGGCATGGTATCAAGATCAAAGGAAGTCATAGTGCCATTGTACTCAGCCTTCATCAGGCCCATAATCAAGTACAATGTTCCCTTCTGCATGTACCTAACCAAGCACTTATGCCAATTAGAGTGTTTTTTCAGTAAAAAAAAATAAAAAGCATAAGACATATGTCTTATGCAGACCAACTAAAGGCCCTATCCCTTTACTCTGTCTCATGTAATTTATTGAGAGAGGACTTATGCCTGACCTACAAGGCATTCTCTGATCAAGACCTAATAAAAATTTTACATTTTCACAAGAAAAATTATACAAGAGTAATGCATTCCATGGACCTGAACCTTATTTGTGACTATAACAGAACTTGCTGGAGAGACAGACTCATATCCCAAAGGCTACCTCATCTATGTAATGAACTTCCCATCTTTGTAAAACGAAGCACGTCCCTCATTCTCTTCAAAACGAATTTGGATAAATGGATGGGGAACTGTAAATTCACTCCTGGAGTACTGCCCATGTCCCTTATGAACAGAGGCAGTCTGTAAAATGACTCAGGGCTTCAACACCCAAAGACTCACTACTCTGATACTACTACCCCATAATATATAATATTGCCATATCCTGGGTATTACTAGCTAGGCTTGTAAAGGCTTTTCTGCGATTAGCCTAGTAATCACCTGTGAGCCTATAAACCTATGAAAGGGACTCAGCCTACTAGTACAGTAATCAAAGGAAAGACCCAACTTTGCATCATCAGTGTGACAAGCATGATGATGCAAGGAAAAGAAGCACTGATGTCATGAGTCTGTGGAGAGCCAAAGATTTCAACCAGGAAATTTATTTTTTTTCATTTTACTGTTATTTAGGATCCTATGATCCTATGATCCTAAATAACAGTAAAAAGGAAACAACAGATTATCCAATAAATTGGATTTGCAGAGCAGGAATCCATCCCACCATCCCAGAAGAAAGAGAAAGACTGCAGGTATGTACAAAAAATGATTACACACAATCATCAAGAAATCCTTAAATACTTAATAAATCCACCAGGCTTATTCCCACTTTATTGCTTAACTATCTAGCTTGTCTTTATATGTTATAATGTACTTGCCTGTGTTTTTATATGCCTGCATTTTAATGCATTAGTCTCTGTTTTAATATTGTACTGTGCATAGCTCATAAGCATGTTAATGAAAATTTGATTGATTGATGGCTTTCAAAATGTTATTAGCAAAAGAATGGATAGTAATAATTATATTGTTTCCAGACTGCAATCTATACTGACTGAGTAGAAGAAGAATAAGAGAGAGAGAGAGTTAAGAGAGTTGCAGTGTGGCTTTCAAACACCACAGGTCAGGCCTGTGGGGCTTCAGCAACGATAAGGGAGTTTGCAGAACTCATACACATTTATGGATTTTTGTTACAGATCATGGGTCATTTCCATGATTAAGTTCATAATAACATGACCGTTGTTGTACCTAACAAACCTTATAAACTCAAAATCTGTCTGTCTTTTGAGTACTGAGTACTGAGTACTGACAGCCTGCCTGTCTGCTATTTATACATTGCTAAAGACATGCACTTGCTCATGACAGACCTGTACAAGCTCATGGTTCTGGCTCCTCCAGATTCTGCTACTTAGAAAACTACTTTTCTAGTGACAGACATCTTGGCAAACAAAAAAAGCATGCAACGTGTTTTGCAACTGTCTTCCCCTTACTTGCCATTTCACAACTAATGTTGAATTTCTTCCTAGGACAGTGACAAAATTTGACATAGTCTTTTACAGTTTATATTCTGTACTGAGAATTCTGCATCAAGTGAAAGTATTCTTAATATACTGGAGGCAGTAGGGTAGGCAGCAAGATGAAAAAAAAACAGATTTAAGTAAAACCCTACTAATCAAAACCCATAATGTAAACAAAAATCCAAAGTCACTCCAAGTGAAAAGTATACAGACAAAACAATGTCATCAACTAACACATAAGAAACTAAAAGTTTATTACACAGCAGTTATTTGCCACTACATATGTATACTAACGTCACAATTGTATAATCATATCATGGTAAGTAATACTACTTGTTTTTATTATTACACTTCTCTTTACAAGCACCTAAGCCAGATTGTGTTCTGGCTGAATTAATACGTTTGTCATGGTTGTCACTCCAATTACATGATGCATGTCTCTCTGTCTCTCTGTCTGTCTATCTCTCCTTCTCTTGTAGATACATATACATGCACTGCATACATTTACCTTAGTTTTGGGGTATGGTATGTGTATATACATAGTATATACAGTGACTTGACTTTAGGCCACTGAATACATGGACATCTCTGTCAAACATTTTGTTCCCTCGAGCTAGCTCCTGAGCCCCCACATAACCCCTTAGATTAGGTACACTCCCCCTGTACAGGGAAAGGGATGTAATTACATTTTGGTGGATGTTGGGCTAAACCCAGAACTAGACATCCATGCAGACCATCACTTTATTGATGAAGAATCGTTTGGTGCCCTTTCTTTATGGGGAGGGATGTGTATGTGATGTGCAGTACTGTTAAGGCAGGTAATTACATACGTACATGCATTCTGCAGACATGTTACATTGCCTCATACCAAGCCTTCTCTTAGTTTCTTGCATGCTCAGGGCTAGCCTCTGACCTATGCCAGAAGGAACTGCTGTGATGGGAGCAGATTACCAGCCAGAACCCAAGCTTTCGTCCCCAGGTGATTTCCTGCCACTCAGGCTGCTATGTCAACTTTTGTACACAACAGTAAAAGCAAACATCTATCATGATACCAATTTGCTGGGACCTCTGTCTTATGGAGTATTATGCAATGTTCCACTGTTGTCACAGTAATCTGAATCAAATGTAACCTACCAATAGCTGCCTAGATGTCACCTCTCAAACTCTAAAAGAACATTCAGAACATAATCTGGGCATCTGCTTGAGATAGAAAAGTCTAATCTTCATCCATCAACTATGTATCCCAGAGGTATTCTATATCTTTTCAGGTTTTAGATTTAATAAACCTAAGCTTTTTTTCTAGTGTACATTACATGCACTTTATTCCGGCTAAGTATTCACATTACTTAACTGCATATGTTGCTGAACTGTTATTGTAGTGAGTCATTCACAAGGAAAAAAATAATTATTGAGTTAGTGCTATATCCTAGAGCAATGCACTGTATCAATAAGCAGCACACACCTGTGCATCAGTTCATCCAGGAGCACATTTGGCTTCACTTTGCACAATCCTTTAATCCAGAGGGTATTTAACAGTTCTTTGAGGAACTGACTGTCTTACTTTCCCGAGCTGCTTTACTGCAAGTACATCATTGCTCTGAGGTGTTTTGTGCTAGAAAGCAGTTACATTTTAATTGATTTATACATGCACGCATACGTGTGTGTGTGTGTGTGTGTGTATGTGTGTGTGTGTGTGTGTGCGTGTGAGTGTGTGTGTGTGTGTGTGTGTGTGTGTGTGTGTGTGTGTGTGTGTGTGTGTGTGTGTGTGTGTGTGTATATATATATATATATATATATATATATATATATATATATATACACGTGTGTGTGTGTCTGTGCGCATTGTGGATTGTGGAAATTAATGTAAATAAGACAGATGTACTCTTTATAAAAATAGTGCAGTTTATTATAAGCACTTGCAGATAACTAGGTTCTTCTAAAAAGACACAATCAGTACATTCTGTTTTAGACGGTTGAGAAACAGTCTGATTGGACTACCCTACGTTCCTGAAATTGAAATCTTCTCTGGTTCTTTGGAGAGATGGCCAGCATTTCTGGTTGCTGAAATATTTCAAATACACATATGGCTAAAACAGATATCTACTCTGCATCAAAATATCCTACTTGATCTTTAATATCTACAGGTTTACAAAAATAGTTTCTTTATTAGTACCACAAATCATGTTTTTCCACAGAGAACACTGTATACATATCCATTACTTAATAATGCAGACTACTATTTTCCTCTGAACAGTCGCTCGTGTTCTAGTTCTGAATAATCTTTACTAACATCACTACATTAAGTTTGTGTTGAGCCTTTGTTTTATTGCAGCTTGCATGACCTTTGCATTTCTTTACTTAACCATTATCCTACTAACCTTTGAAGTGTCTGGTACACACAGCCACTGTGGTATGCTAGGATAGTCCATTTTCAATTTCCCTTTTTTGTTTTCATAGGAACAGTTTTAGGCAAGGAACAATACTTGACAAGTAGTCAAAAGACCCATAAGATGTTTAAACATATACACCTTTAAATAGACACACTTAAGTTCATGCATCCCGTTTCAAGTACTTAATAGTGCTTACCTCCCAAATGTTCGAGGGCTGTACATGACAGTTCTGGTGTAAATTTATCTATCCACTCAGTCATCAAGACAACTCTTGATGAAAGTTAAAATAATACTTTGACGTGCAGTAGTAACGTTATCCATATGCTTGGGAATATAAGTTAGGACTCACTGGAGAGTTCCTATTTGGTGTAGATTTAGATTGCCTAGTGCAAGTATTTTGTAGAGTCATTGGTTTTGCAAAGAAGCAAAGAGAAGGTCAACTAGTATTGGGTATTTCATGTTCCAAAAAAGCAAGGCACAAGTCGCATTGGAGCAGCCCATAGGCTAGTGAATACTGGCTTACAAGGTATCTGCAAACCCCACACTTATGAATCTCCTGCATATTCGGAAGTCGGAGGTACCAGAAATACAAGGTCTTGGGACCTGAATTTTGTCTGTGACTTAAACAGAACATGCTGGAAAGACAGATGTGTCTGAGAGACTGCACCTTCTATGGAACAGGCTTCCCATCCATGTGAAGCTGAGTTAGTCTGTTACTCAGTTTAAGCGCAGCCTAGACCAGTGGATGGGGAATAGGAAATTTACACCGGACCTGACACCCATGTCCCTTACAGACAGAGGTAGCTTATAAATGCCTGGCCTTCATTGTCCTATTTCAATACGGACATCATTATTCTTTTGGGAAAACTTGACTAGGCTTAGAAAGGCCGGGTCATTAACCTGGTAACAATCTATGAATGAGTGTTGTGATAATCTAGCAGGATAGTTGAAAGATTTAAGGTCTTTGATTTATTTTCTTGGTAAGTTATCTCTGGGGCCTTTCTAGTTGAGCAATATGCTTTGATTTATATAACCCTAAGGGGGCATTGTATTCAATTACAGGTCTGATAAGGGAAGAGTACAGTGGCAGGATGACGTCTGTGGGACTTTAAAACATTCTCTTAGAAATGTACTAGGACAGATAGAAGGATCTTCTGACACTGCAGGAAGTATGATTGAGAGAGAGAATTGTTCACATGAATATCTAGGTCTCTTATGACCATGTCTGTTTGAAGAGTACCATTTAAAACATATGAGGTGGAAACAGTATTTTTGGCATTAAATGTGAGAAAGTTTTTTTTTACTATGTATGTGCATATTCCACTCTTTGCTAGAGCTGTTTAGTATCCGTGGATGAGTGGATAACTGTGCCCAGCTCACAATAACAGGCCGACTTGGTTAACCACACTTAAGGAATATTGATCTGGATATCTACAAAATAAATTCCAAAGTGGAGAGCCCAGGAATGATCCCAGTGGTACCATACTGGTTACATTTTTTAGATCTGTCTGGTAATTTGCCTATGTTTGCATAAATGAGTTCTGCTATGATTCATTGCTTGGCTTTGCATACAAGATTGGTGAGGCTGATGGGCCTATACGTATCAGGATCTGTAGAGGGGTCATCCTTGCGTTAGGGAGTAAAAGTGGCTGTTCTTCCAGCATCTGGCAGAAACACTATGGATATGTTGAGGTTGAAAAGTTGAAGAAGAGCTTGGGTAGTACATACTTGGCACTGATAAGAATGCTGCATTGTATGTTGTCTGATCCCATGGAAGTATTACTTTGTCTTTGACAGGGATTTAAAGACTTGTTCCAAGGTGACTTCAAGGGAAATTGTTTAGGGGTACTGTAGTTAATAACATTGCTAGGTGGGGATCTCGTGATCTGCATTGTGTAGCTACACTCTGCAGTGTCCTCCCGGGTAATGGATAGACTGGCAACCTCTTGTCATGTTGGCTGTGAAGATGACAGCCGTTGCTAAACACTCTTGCATATGACATGTCGCTTGTAGCAGTAAAGATATTCACAGGGAGCCTGACTGTTGTTGTCCTTTTTGAGAGATGAACATCCATTTAAGATGTTCATAGACATGTCTTGTGTATGTATCTGTTGAATTGGAAAGGTTAGAACTATTGTGCTACCTACTGGTGGCAGGGACCCTTTTACAGGTTTCAGCCATATTAATTCCAGTTCTTTTCTGGTGCTTTTTTACTTTATATGAGTGTTTTTTTTTTTGCTTATTTATGCTATTTACTGCACTTTTTATTGCCTGCAGCCTACTTTTATACTGAATCAAATTACACTATTGTACTGCAATTGTCTGCATTGCTGTGCTTGTTAAATCAAATTTTATTGCTGTTTTCACTGTTTACAATGCTTTTTCTGCTATTTTCACTGTAGGGTTAAGTATTTACTGGTATTTTCCACTGTTTTAAAGCTATCTGTTCTGCTTTTTCTGGTTTTCCCGCCAAGCAGTGTTTAAATAACTGATTTGTAAGCTGTTTAAAACATTCTTTAGAGCAGGGGTGCCCAACCTTTTGGCTTGCTGGGGCCACATTGACAGAACAGAAATTGGCTTGGGACTGCATATAAAATATATCATATAGTTAACTCTTCCGTTGCTGTGGGCGACCAAAGTCGACCTCCTGGCTGTACTGTAAGTGTATTCAAACAATGAATAAATGTAATAAATGCCTAATATTTGCCTTAAAAATCTAATTCTTAATGTAACAGTTAACTCTAACATCTTAGTTAATATATATATATATATATATATATATATATATATATATATATATATATATATATATATATTTTTTTTTTTTTACAAATAAACAGGTATGGAACCCTTCCATTTTTATGAGCTCATACCTGTTGATTTTGCTGGTTTCTTAAAGAATTTTTATTGCACATAGGGAAGAAGCTCTGACTGAAACACAGACAGCCCAGGTGCTGGAGGAGCCAATGATGTGGGAAGAGGAATGATAAGGTAAAAAGCTGCTCACATTTTGGAGGGAGGAGGGAGCTGAATGTGAAAACATGTTCAAGGACATATCCAGGACACCAGGACACAAGTTATAGCTATGATAACAGTCATCAATCAAGTTGCTAGATAGCTGGGCATAATACAGGGCATATCATTATATGAGGAGGTGGCTACCTATGGCACCCCTGTGCAACCACCATGTGATGTATAGCATACAAGTATACCGAGGGTGAGAAGGGACACAAAGAAAAAACTCAGCTGGACAATTATTGCACCTGTGCATACCCTGTCCACTGTTTGAACTTGGATGTTACTAGGCCCTTGGGCTGAGAAACCTTCTCATTTGTAGGGACACACTCATTGTGGAGGGGACAAATCCAAGGTAAGCTTCCAACAATGTGGGTATCATTAAGTATGTCAGAGGTATGGGAAATGCTGGGGATTCAAAGTCAGCAGTAGATGCCCAAAAAGTATCTATATAGCAAAGATTTTTCACATTGCCATTCTTTGCGATCATGATGTCTGTTCTAAGATGCAGATTTGTTAGATAGTATGAAAACCAGAGTGATCAGTAAAACTCAAGAGATCTACATTGGTATTTATTTGTCTGAGCATAGTAAAGGGTATCAGTGCCATTATCACAAGAATATGACATGGAATCAATTATCTTTAAACCTCCAAATACTAACTGCTTTCTGTTTGGCCATTTCTACTTCCTGTACATAAATGGCTATATTTCCAAAAAGGTTGACTATAGTCCCAGAACATTTTCAAGGCATGACACTGGAATAATTACCTATAATAAAACTCATAGTCTGTGCTCTCAGTTCCAAAGGCAAAGGAAACATGCATCTTGAATTTTAATTATAAAACAAAATTAAATGACAATTTTTATACTACAGTTTTCACTTCTGTACAGAAATGCATCTTCTTTTTAGGCCCAATGTTACAGCAACACAAGGTATTTATGCCATTGGTAAGATGTCTTTTAAACTGAATGTTTTATGGAGGTAGTCTATATCTTATTACCATACCGGCCTAGATATGACGCTGCCTACAAATGTCAATATCCCTTACATCTCTCTTCCTGGTATCATTATAAAATTATCAGGACAAACAAGAGAATATTCAGCTTTATAGAGCCCACTGCATGAACTAACAGAATCTAGAAAAACAGGCTGCATATTCTCAAATATGCAAACGTCTTCCTAAACAAGTAAAATAACTGTATGCTATATATTTAAAATGACAGTAAAAATCATATAGTCTGAGGACAGCTATTATTTTAGATATGATTTCAGAAGATAGCCTAATGATAGGATTCTGAGATATACTTAGTTGTCCGCCTGAAAATTATGAAATGAATATAAAAAAAACAGTAACCAATGTTTATGTAGTAATATTAGCGGTACCTAGTCATACAGGAACATATTTCTGACTCTTGAAATTTTCTAACAAATTTCACAGGAAAATATGCCAGAACTCTCACTCCAGAATGTACTTTCTGTTGGTGACTTCAAATAGAAAGACACATACACAATTGTATCTTCATGTAGTGTGGGTCACTGCCTAAGTCAAATTTTTTTAGGAAGAACACGCATAAATCCACCAATATAAAACTTCCTTAAGAAAAATAAGCTTGTTTTTTATTTCTGAAGCAATATCATCATAAAATAGATATATTCTGATGTATTGCATTCCTCTGAGCAAAAGTCATACCATCAACCATAATGGAAACTGTTTATAATGCAGCAACTGGACTTTGATTAAGCATGCCAAATAATCCATATGTCAATCCGTTTAATTTATTAACAAAATTTTCAGGGAATTATAACATGATGTTCTGACAAAAATACAGCCTTTTACACTTAGACTTAGTTAGCTGATTGCCACCCATTTGTTCCCCACTCTTTATGAGCTCGGAGGAGATACCAGACATTCTTTGAAAATTCGTACAGTTGACAGGTACGTTAATTCAGTTCAACACTCTCTGTTTCTCTCCCTCATGCACACACACACACACACACACACACACACACACACACACACACTCTTCTTTTAATTTCACGCACACAAACATTTTGCTTTCATGCACGCACTCACTCACTCACTCACTCTGCACTTACCTATTTATACAGTTAGGTGCTGTCCCTTTCAAAGGCAACAACAGCAAATCTGTACACAAATCCCTCTTCAGAGCGAACACACACACTCACTGATTATTTGGCGTGAAATAACACAGCGGCGCAAACACACAGATCCTACTTCGGCACAAAAAAACAAAATGGGAAGGGTACTTTGGCACATACGCACACCATTGTTGTGGTTACAGGTCACTGGCATGAAAAACAAATGAAAAAAGTGTTTTGGCACATGTGTACACTGAAGTTGCAGTTAAAGGTCGTGGGTTGCATGAAAGAGCTCTGAGGGCCCCATGCAGCCCGTGGGGTGCAGGTTGGACACATCTGCTTTAGAGCCTCCTTGCTGATTTTCTGCTGTTTTAAATGTTTTTTTAGTGTGTCACTGCTATTTTTCTGTTGTCTTAAACATTCTCTAATTTTTTTCGCTGAAACTACTGGAGCTAGTAGCTGTGGCATAATTCAGATACAGGCTTACCGCATCTGGGTTTGTTTGTAGTGGTTGTTTGTTCTGAACATGTTTTCCAGGCCACCTTGGATTGGAAGGGGCTTATCTGCACTTTAGTGTGAGGATTGTGTTGAATGGACCCTATCTGGTAAAGGGAGATCAGACTAGGGCTTGGAATAAGCATCCTCATTGGTCCTTTTCAATTTTTTTTCAAGTTTTTAGCTTCTGGGATTTAGGCCCTGCATTTGAGCAGGTGTTTGCTTGTTTGCGCATTGTGCAGCACCTTATACTACCGTGCAACTTTGCGCCAAAGCCAGACACTTATGACAAGGGCTTTCAACATAATCCCACATTCAGGTATTACCGATAAACTTAGCAAACTGAATGTAAACCCCTTAGTTGTAAGATGGGTTGCTAACTGGCTCACAAACCAGACACACACTATCAAAGTGGGTGACTCCACATCAACCAGCAGACTTGTTACCAGCAGGGTGCCACAGGGGTCAGTGAATATATAAACAGATAAATCAGTTTGATTTGTATGCTATTAGAGATGTTCCTGGAAAACAATGTTTTCCTTTTTGAAAATAAATATTGTATTCAGAAGGTAGGAGTTGCGATGGGTACAGCATGTGCCAACTCCTATGCCAGTACAGTAATGGCATAGTGGGAGAACACCCAGGTTTTAACAAGACAATCAGTTCTCGCTTTATATTGACTATTATAAACAATTTGTGGATGATATTTTTCTTTTATGGACAGGCTGTGTTACAGCACTGATGGATTTCTTAGATCTTTTTGAATTCTTTAACCTCTTTTTTGAAGTTCGTCATGAATTTTTAAGAACAAGAGGTAGTCTTCTTAGATGTTAAAGTAACTAAAAATCAAGATTTCACTCTAGCTACCAGCCTGTATAGGAAGTCATGTAGAAAGAACAATATTCTTCATAGGAACAGTATGCCCCCCACATTTATAGAAATGTCATCAAGGGACAAGGGATGAGGATGTCCAGACTTAATAATGATGATGGAAATTTTGCAGGTGCGTTATATAATCTGAAGAAAGAATTTTTGAATAGGGGATATTCTGACAAGGAAGTAGATAGATTTCTAGCCCTTGACAGAATTGATAGGTTTGGAAAAGCTAAACTTTGTTTCTCAAATCCACATGTCTCTGATGATTCTGACAACATGAACAGAAATCTTTGTTCTGATAGATTAGGAAAGACCATCTTTTATTCTTCAGATGTTAATGCAATCTGCAATACTATGAAAAAGGACTGGCAAATTTTGACAGCTGATAAGATCAAAGATGTTGCAAGATTTTGTTTCAAAAATAAGAAATCCTTGAAGTGCCCTTTGTGCTATAAAGGCAGTCATGATCGCTGTCTACATTTACAACGTGTAGGGACATAGAGTTGTAGGTCCTACAATTTATGTAGTTATATAGATAGAGAGAACTTGTTTGTCCATCCTAGCACTTAGAAGATGTATACCTTTTCCTTCTATGCGGCTGTGCAAGTAAGAATTTGATATATTTAGCTAAATGTCAGGCTTGCCCCATCTTTATGTGGGCAAGACCATCCGTTCCCTAAGGGAAATTATATGATCTCTATGAGATACATAAAACAGACAGGAAGAATGCACTAGTCAAACATATTTCCTCTGAGGGTTCTAACCACCCTTTTACTTTTTTAGTGTTACAGTTGATTTCAGTGGGATTCTGAATGGGAGATTTGGGGAACAGAACTGATGAATGTGAAATGAGATGTATTATTATGCTTCAAGCAGGTAAGGGTTACAGTCTGAATGCGTCTATACTTTTAAAACCACATCTAAGGTCACGTGATCTGTTTAAATTGTTTGAGTTTTTACTTTGTTTCAAATCATGTATTTAATCAGTGCTTTTGTAATTCAGTTTTATGGTCTGATAAAGTGTGCATGAAAGCGCTTACCTGTGTGTATAATAAAAGTTTTATTTGCTTTTATTAGCCAGCCATTGGGTTCCTCTTTATATTTTCTGATTTGAGATATTTAAAACCCTACTGTAACCTCCTACTGCAGATTTCCATAGTCTGTGCATCAAGTAACTTTGTAACTGAAAGTATGCATAAGAAGTAGGAGCATTTGTTCAGCTTCTTCTGCTAGAAATGATGCTATATTTCCCTAGCTGCCTTCTTAAAATTTAAGGAGATTACCTGAAAGCCAGTTAACTCTAAAATTTCCTCTTGCTCAGCATGTCCTGAGGTAGAAGGCACCACCTCTTCCCCTACCATTGTAGACGATTGAGTCTCGGAGTCTCACTCTGCTCCGGCAGCTCATACCAGTCTTTAGTATTGGAAGCTGTCTTTATTTTATCTGCTTTCTCTTGTTCCCTTTCTTTGTGATCCCTCTTCCTTTTGCCTAGAGCTCCTGTATTTTGACTCTGCATGAACACCATTATTGCTCTGCTAATGTTTCCTGACATATACTACTTTCTTTTTCTCTCTTTTATGAGGCTTATCTTCAGTTTCAGAGTGGAGTAATGCATTCTCCCCTCACAACTCCTTTTTCTTCTCTGGGTTGTTCTCCTTTTGTCTCAGTGAAAGTTAGCGTTACCTTTTTAATTTCTTTTTTAATGTAGAATCTACTCTTTTTGTCTCAGTATGACTGAGCACCATCCTCTCAGAATGGAATCTATCTTCATTGTTAATGTTCTCCTTATTTACACATAAATGTTCTCTTTTATGTATTATATTTGTTAGCCAGATAGTTTAACTGGCCTGTAGACCATTTTCAGCCTTATTCTAGCCCAAGAAGGCAAAGACAACAAAAGAATCTTAACAAAAATAGAAGTTGAATTTCTAACAAAATATGAGCATTTTTTACTGAAAAGGCTGCATATGTGAAATTGCAGTCTGTATTTTTTTGCTCCAATTTTTTTTTTTTGTTGGTTGAGCTATCTGACAGAATCTATGTGGTTAGAATCAAGCAAAAAACGTACCTGTGGTATACCACAGGGCTCAGTGTTGGTCCCTCTTCTGTTTGGCATCTATTTGTCAGACCTTCAGGCCAACTTTCCTTGGCTTATGGTTATTTGGGTCTACCTGATAACACCAACATGCCAAAACATCGACAACGAAATAACTGACACGACAAAACCGAAAGTTCAAAAACACGAAAATTCACATGCCCGACAAACCACAATCCCAACAATCAACAAAATAAATTCCTTTCCCGAAAAACACACACACAACACAAGCACACTAAAAACCTTACAAACCTACACTAAACCTTACATACACAACTATCTATGCACTAACCTTAACCCAAACCCTAACCCTAAGGTCCATCACTATCGCACACTTACCTTACCCACACCCTAACCCTAATTCACTTAATCCACCCCAACCCTTAACTCTGTCACTATCGCACACTTACCTTACCCGCACCCTAACCCTAACTCACTTAATCCACCCCTAACCCTCAAGTCCGTCACTATCGCACACTTACCTTACCCAAACCCTAACACTAACTCACTTAACCCGCCCCTAAACCTAAAGTCCGTCACTATCACACACTTACCTAACCCGCACCCTACCCTAACGTCCGTCACTATAACACACTTACCTTACCCTCACCCTAACGTCCCTCCCTATCACACACTTACCTTAACATGTAGGTGTTCTCAACATCGGGATTCTCAACTTTCGGTCTTCTCCGTTGTCGATCTTCCGGTGTCGGTGTTATTGTTGTCGGCATTGTGAACTTTCGGCGTTTTCAAGTAGACCCGGTTATTTACATTTGCAAATGAATACAATCTGGTTGGTGTTATTCAGTTTTTCATAGAGTCACAATTGCTTCAAAATGGTTTAGACTATCTTAACATTTGGTGCATGGAAAATGATCTCAAATTAAATATAAAAATGTAGTATAGTTCATTTTACTAAACAAAACAATGTTGTGTAGTCCAGTCTCACCTTCATTTTTACATATGGGTTCGGAGCCGATCCTCGGCTCCGACTCGGCCGATTTACAAGCTGGAAGACTTCTGGTTGGCTTGTGGCTAAGCAGGTATCCCATAGTGCACCAGTACAAACCCCAGATCTCGTTTGCCGCGTCGACGAGTTCGGTTGTGCTTCTCTTGGCTCTGGCTAAGTGTCAAATTCTTTCTATTTACCTGTATAGTATTAGACTTAATATTGTGTTGTTAGAGTTGCTATTATCCTAGGCAATTGCATTGTTTGCCCTTTTGGTGCAATCTTAGTTTAAACTTGTTGTTAGTCTGGTATCCTGTGTGCCAGTTTAGAGTTCCTTGTAGGCGCCGTTGCGCCTCGTTTTTTCTATATCAGGTAGAGTGTTAGTTTTTGGTGATTTTCCACTGGTAGTTAACAAGGGCTCCTGTTGTTATTGCTGACCATTATTGGGTCTCCATTTGACAGTCAGTTTAGTTCTTCAGTGATTGTATTTTTGGTGGGGATCCACTTGTTAATTACTTAGGGTTGGAGTTTCCTTCCCTAGTATGCTAGTTATTATTATTAAATATTTACTAATTAGAGTCATTACAGCTTCTGTGTGCATGAGTTTTCCCTTTTCTGGTCTGTTTAAATTAGAAGACATAGCTTTCTGTTCCACCAGGCTAGGCCCATTTAAGTTAGATGACCTAGTCCTCGTGGTACTTCCTTCTTTTGGGCTAGGCCCATTTTAGTTAGAGGACCTAGTCTTCTCCCCTTCTTCTTCTTCTTTTTCCTTTCCTGGGTTGTATGTGTGGAATGTCTAAGGAGAGTAAGGAGAACAAACCTTCAGGTTTTAAGAAGTGCATGAAATGCTCCCAAAAGATGTCTTTAATGGATGGCCACAGTAGCTGTGCCTACTGTTTAGGGGCCATCCACTTTCAGGAATATTACTTGTTTTTCCATGCTTTCTCTCCTAGGGTGTTACAGGACAGAAAGAACAAGCTTATACTCAAGGGTCTACTAAAACCATCCTTTGAGGAAGCTCTATCCAGTTCTTCGGCTTCCTTCAAGTCTGGCAAATCTAAATCTTCAAATAGGCCTTCTCCAGCACCGGCTGGTGTCTCGGAGCTGCCTCCTAAACAGTCAAAATCTGCCTCCTTGACTCCACAACCTTCGGAGCCAAAGGAGAGCACTATTATGGTGTCAAAGTCAGTTCCAAGTGTTTTGGAGCCGACCTCTGAACCGATTGAATCAGCAGTTGAATCTTCTACTCGGAGCCGGTCTGTCAATTCCCTAACGGTTTCCGTGTTACTGAAGTCTCCAGTGGCCCCTAGGTCAAGATCCCCTACTATGTCTTCCAGGTCTTCCAGGAGCCTTTCAGAAGAAGATGTGGAAAGGGTAGTGTTGAGACTCTTGAAGTCGTCTGCTTTACCAAAATTATTGTTGGCTCCGACCCAGTCATCTCTGGGGCAGCTTGATCCAGCTTTGAACTTGTCTGCTATTCCTCCTCTGAGCCATGTTGGCCCTTCGGAGCCAGAGTGCTTGGTGCCACTGGAGTAACTATCGGTTCCAGCTCCCTTTGTTGCTGCTTTGGAGCTGGTTTCAGCTCTGACACACTTGTGCCGTCCGTCGTGTCCAGGGGCCGAAGCTCTCCTGTCGGTGCCGATGGGGAGGTTTGGAATCGATCTTCTTTGGTTCTGAACCTTCCTCTCGGTGCATCGGCCAGGGTGAGCTCGGACCCTGCATCCACCTTGGAGCCGACGGTTCTGGCTCTGACGTCAACCTTTGTCTCTTCAGACGGAGGAGGTCTTCGGAGCTGGAGGGTTCGGCGGTTGAGATGATGAGGAGCATGCTGTCTCATTCTCCAGCTCCTACCAGTGGTACCAGCACTCTCCCCCTGAGAGCACCCATTTTGTTCTCAGCCCCTACTCTCTCCAGAGACAGCAGAGACCATCATCCTCAGGAGCCATTGGCTGGTGGCCCCCACTCTTCCGAGGCCTCCCCGGAATGTCCTTTCGAGGAGCCTTCCCAGAAGAGGTTATGTAAAAGGCAGCATGTTCACTCTCAGGATGAGTTTTTGACATCGGACACTGACCTCGAGGAGTCGGAAGGGTCCCCCAAGTTGTCCTCTGATGATGTCTCCTTCGTGGACATCCTGGAGATCCTTAAGTAGAGGTGCGACTGACCCACTGTTAACCCTTCTGATGAGGAGTCAGAGTACCTGAAGGCTTTCAGGTCTCAACCTTCTGCCTCTTGGGTGTCTCCACCTTTTGACGAACTGATGGATCTAGTTAGTCTAAAGGTGTGGGATACTCCTGATGCCATGGACCCAGACCCCAGGAGACCTAATAAGTTTCTCTCTGCCCCTCCTGGTAAAGAGTTTTTGTCTAAAGACATTCCCGTAGATGCCATGGTGGTGGTGCTGGCCACAAAGAAGGAGCTGGCGGAGACTTCTTCCTCTGTTCATCCGCCAAACAAGGATTGTTGACAGATGGACAGATTTGGAAAGCATATCTTTAGTTCAGTGGCATTTACCCTTCGATCGTTGAACTATCTCACTCACTTCATGAGATTGCAGAGGGATCTCCTCAAGGAGTTAGGAGATTCTATACAAGGTGTGTGTACTGAGGGAGTCCCTGACAAGATTTCTGCTCAGTTGTCCACCTTAAATTCTATAGTTAACTCCTCCATGCATCTTATCTCATATGCCACTGATGGAGCGAGTAGAGCAGTGGGTTCAGGAGTTGCCCTGATGCGTTACTCCTGGATGCACTTGTGTAATTTTGTGGAACCATTCAAGTCTACTTTCACCAATGCCCCATTTGATGGTTCCTCAGTGTTTGGTTCTAAGGCAAAGGATACACTCATTCGGTGTGAGCAAGAAGGAAAGACGCTTTCTGCCATGGGAGTACATTTTACTGTTCCCTCTCAACCATACCCCAAAGGTCAAAGGGGTGGTAAAATGTGGTTCAAAAAATCCCAGAGGGTCTTTCCGGACACACAGGGTGAACCCTCCTTCAGAGGCAGAGGAGGAGGAGGAAATATTAGACATTGCCCTAGAGGCAGGGGCGGTCTGCAATACCAGCAAGGCCGTGATTCCTTTCGGGGATGGCCTTATCAGTGCTCCTGATGTGGGACCCAACTGCATTTCTCTGGGGCCGGTCGGGGGTCGCATTTCTTTGTATCCAGAAGCCTGGCTAAATATCATTCAAGACAAGTGGATTCCACTGTTTGTTCCCAAGAAGATCCCAGATGTACCACCCAATCAAAAGGGATCAGGCAACTGTGGAGATCAACAAGTTGCTCTTACAAAGAGTCATCCAGTCCATCCCAGCAGACCAGATAGGATCCGGACCTTACTTCAGGTTCCTTTTAGTACCAAAATGAACCAGAGATTGGAGGCCAATATTGGACCTCAGCAGATTAAACAAATCCGTAAAGAAGGACACATTTCAGATGGTAATACTGCAGTTGATACTCCCATTGTTAGGGAAAGACTATTGGATGTGCTCTCTAGATCTCCAAGATGCCTACTACCATATAAAAATGGACTAGGCATCCAGGAGCCATCTACGCTTCTGGCTTGGAGCCAGTCACTATCAGTTTTGTGCTCTGCCCTTTGGTCTCACCACAGCTCCCAGGGTGTTCACCAAATGCACGGCAGTATTGACAGCTCACCTGAGACGTCGGGGATTCCAGGTGTTTCCGTATTTGGACGACTGGCTCCTAACCACCCCCACCAGGCATCTACTCCTCCAAAACAGGGACACCACTATTCAGCTTTGTGCTCAGTTAGGGATCTCCATAAATTGGGAAAAATCTGCACTATTGCCCTCTCAATCTGTGATTTTTATAGGTGCAGAGGTAGACACAGTGAACATGACAGTTCGTCTCCCCACCGAAATGGCACAAAACTTAATCTCTCAAATTTGTTTTCTTCCGTTGTGGAAGGTCAAAGCGAAGTGGGTTCTTCGGCTCCTCGGGACTATGGCTTCCACCATTCTATTAGTACCATTAGCAAGGTTGCACATGAGAATTCTCCAGTGGCTTCTGTCTTCCCAATGATCCTTCCAATATCTCCCTCTGAGTATTCCTATCTTGCTGACGGAATCATGCAAGAAGGATCTTCTTTGGTTGATAGCTCCCAACCAGTTAATCACAGGCACCCCATTTGTTCCTGCCCAACCCGTTGCCACTGTGACCATGGATGCCTCCCAGATTGGGGGGGGGGACATTATCTAAGCAGGACTGTCCAAGGCACATGGCAAGAACACGAGGCTCTCCTACATATCAATGTTCTGGAGATGAGGGTGGTGCTCTTGGTGTTGCAAGTACTTCAAGACCTTCTTCCTCTATGGACTATTGTGATACAATCAGACAGCATGTCATTAGTTTGGTATATCAACAAACAGGGCGGTACCAGATCTTACCCACTCTGTCGAGAGGCCATGCGAGTTTGGGAATGGGTGATTTCTTCCCAGAGCTTTCTGGTTGCAACGCACATTCCAGGAACAACCAACGTGATAGCCGACAAGCTCAACCAGGCGATTCTACTGCCTCATGAGTGGTCTCTGAAATGGGAAACAGCGGAACATATTTTTCGAAAATAGGGACAGCATTGCTTCAACCTTTTTGCCAGTCCAATCAATGCCAAATGCAGCAGCTATTTTTCCCTCATTCCCCCTACAGGAAAGACACCAAGAGACACTCTGGCTCACGATTGGCCCATGGGACTTCTGTATGCCTTTCCTCCAGTTCCTCTCATTTCTGAAGTGATTCAGAAAGCCAGTCAGCTGGGAAGCAAGTTGATCCTCATTGCTCCTTACTGGCCTCATCAGGTCTGGTTCCCCTTCCTTAAGCCTCTTCTCCTGGACGATCCTTGGATCCTGGACCCAGCTCCAGATCTGTTGACTCACATGTCAGGTGTGTTACATCCCTCAATCCACACCCTCAAATTGACAGCGTGGCTGCTCCAGTTCCATCCCTAGTTAGGCTTCATGATGTATCATCCTCAGTATCACATATTCTTATGTCACCCCATAAACCTTCAACTAGGAGGCTGTATGGCAGTAAATGGAAAAGATTTTCTGTTTGGGCACAGAAAATGAATGTAGATCCCTACACTGCTTCTATCCCTGTGATTTTGGAATTTCTCTCCGAGCTTTTCCAGCAAGGATCTGCCGCTGCCACTATCAAAGTCCAATTGGTGGCAATTTTTCATTTTCACTTAGGGTTTCCGGATACCAATTTAATGTCTCATAAGCTATGCAAAACCTTTTTGAAAGGAGCCACTCTATTGAGACCACCACTGCAAGAACCTGTGGCTTCTTGAGATTTAAATTTTGTGTTGTCCAAACTGACTTCTCCCCCGTTTGAACCTTCCCACTCATCTTCATTGAAATTTTTGTCTTGGAAGACTTTGTTTTTGGTAGCTATTACGTCAGCTAGACAGGGATCGGAGCTACAAGTCTTGTCTGTTAAGCCACCTTATTTGATCTTTTACAAAGACAGGGTCCCCAAAGTTTGTTCCCCTGCTACCTTAAATCAATCCATAGAACTCCCAGTTTTCTTCCCTAATCACTGTAATGCAGCCGCATACCATTTTCATCAGCTGGACATTCATAGACAACTACGTTTTTATTTACAGCGGACCAAGGAATTTAGGAAATCAGATCAACTATTCATTTCCTTTTCTGACTCCAGATTGGGTTTACCAGTTTCTAAAGTGACACTATCTTACTGGATTTCCAGTTGCATAGCCTTTATCTACAGTTCAGAGGGCAGACCTTTACCCTGCAGGATCAAGGCTCATTCTACCAGGTCGCTGTCTACCTCTGCAGCCATTCAAGCCAGGGTCCCACTTAATAATATTTGTGCAGCAGCTATGTGGGCTACCCCTCACACTTTTATTACACATTACAAATTGGATTTAGCTTCCAGGGGTAGAGCACCCTTTGGCTCCACGCTGCTCAGGAGTATTTTCCAATGAGCCACCCAAGAATAAGGCGCTAGGGACGCTGTCCCATATGTAAGAATGAAGGTGAGATTGGACTACACAACATAAAGAAGTTATGTACTCACCATAACGTTCCATGTTGGTAGTCCATCTCACCCTTCATTTTTACCAACCCGCCCTCCTGCTTGAAGGGTGAGATGGACTACCAACATGGAACATTATGGTGAGTACATAACTTCTTTTTTCCTCCACTGTGGTGCGGTCTCGGATTTGGTATATTTAAGTAGGGGGTGTGTGGGGGGCACAGCCCCCACTTCTGTCAGTGTTTAAAGTACTGAACATTTTTTTTATTTTTTTTTTGCATGGAACACAGATTTTTTTCCCCTGGGAAAGAAATCGATGTTCCATCAGTTCGCTCTTTTGAGATTTCGAACATTTCAGTTCGATTAAACTGCATTTGGCTTTTTCAGCATTCGATATGCTGATATAGACCCATGTAAAGCATAAAAGAAGGGATAGGGGGTAAGTATGTGACATGATCTTTGAAGGACCAGTAGAAAAGAATTGAGCAAGATGATGGAAGTTTCATAGTTCATAGATAAATGTGGCTAATGCAGCAGTAATGCATTCTAAAAAATGTTATAAATAAAAAAGGATTAGAAATATGCTACAGACAGTGTAATAATAAAGTATGGGGCATTAACTCATAGAAAGGCAACATTTGAACAGCTAATATATGAAAAAAGAACTAAAGATTAAAAATATGAATATAGCTGCTTAAAACAAATAATCTAAAACAATTCAAAATGGAATTGTATAGGCTAAAATATCATTCAAGTAGGAAAGGGTAGAAATAAATGTACAGTAATAAATGAAACACTGGCATGTGGTCTCGGAGTTCAATAGCTAACTAAACTGACTAACACTTAGATATCTAGCATTATTGAATATTACCAGTATGCATTATGTCACAGAATATACCACATTATTTTCTTTTTCAAACAAGTCTAGTGACTATGTCTAGATACAATGGACTTTACCTCTCACACTCTAATACTTGTATATAATAGTTCTGTGGTCACTGTACCTTAGAGTAGGAGAAATACTCTTGCTCACTCCAAACATGGACTTGGTATGTACTGGTCCAAGTTCACACTTGCAGTTTCACTAATCCAAGGACCATAGTTGCAGTCTTTGGAATTTCACCAGGCACCCCCAAAAGACAGGTGTCTGTTTTCACACAGGAATGTTTCCAGTCACGTAGTACAGACAGATGCAGCTCTGACCAGGGTCTAGGAAACCCAAGTTTGAGTAAAGGGTACATTCATTGAAAGAGGTAGCTGTGAGCTATGAAATGGGAATGTTTGGCTTAAATGTTGGCTTGTCCATCCTGGGAATGGGTGGGTTTGTAACTTTGCTACCATCCCCAGTGGAGAGCAAGGGTTCTTAGCTCAGATGAGAGCATGGGGGAGACACAGGTAGATTTTCTTAAGCAGAGGGTGTACATGTGGTAGCACATCCAGATAAATCACACTGACATCAGTGCATGCAGTGTGCATTGGGTAGATTAAGTACAGGCTAAAGGGGAAAATACTTCCCTACTAACAAATGATACCTTTTCGGGATACCCCTTCACCCTTGGCATTTCTGTGGCAGATAAGAAGGGATAATAAGACAATGCAGATGGTGGACCATTAAAAACTAGACAAACATCAGTCATCCCACAAATTGGAAGCTGAAAACAGTCATATATCAGACATTTGATAATCTAAATCAGTCCCTTTACCTGCAGTATATAATAAGACATTCCCTTCTTTGTCTTCCTCTGGTGAAGGTAGAATTTATATGAATTCAGTTGTTTTATGATGGATGCTGACATGGGTGAGGATAACAAACAGATTCTCTATTCTGCTTCTCCCCTTAGGATAATACATTGTTGAGGCATTTCATTTCATGAGAGAGCCATAAAAGTAGGATGCTAAAGTCCCCCTCCCCGTCCAAAAATGTAGCATATGACGTAGTATGCGATGTTAAAAACAATGCATTCTTAAGTATAGTCTTTCAGTGATATTACTAAAGCTGTATGAGCTACCAAGATTCATTAAATATCATCACCTTAAATAGTAGATAGACCATATGTGTCTTCTTTTCATGACTGTGAATGTCGGTATTTTAAATTCTACCTAAATAAAAAAAAACTTCCATGCAGAATTTTAGTCTTGTGTTTGCATGGATCACAAAGCACCCACATAACTAATATAATCAAGTACAGGATCATTGCACCTTAGCAAAAAGGGAATTTCCCCTTCATTGAACTTCAAATATAGTATATTTTATCAGTCAGTGACTGTCACAGTGGTGGCAATGCATCCAATATATATTACCTCAAAATGAGACCCTACATTTTGGGTAGATTTCTACAAGTATGTGAACACACCCTGCTAGCATTATTATTTTGCCTTCATGCAGACAAAAGAAGACATTAGCCTTGTCTGCTTTATCCCTTTGATAACGGCTCTGGAATGCCAGGTAGAAATCATTCTTAGTCTCTAAAGCAGGGAATTGCCACAGTTCTGTGAATTAGCACCAGACAATCATTCCACAGCAGACATCATACACAGCTTGCTTACTTTTGATATTAAACAGAATGTTCAGTAACTGATTTCTGCTTTAGACAGGACTGGATGTCACATGCTAAAGAACAAATATGACACTGTAGATAGTATCCTTAGAGTGTCCATAATAGCCTTACTTCTCAGAAGGTAGTTTGGCTTTGTCCATAGCTATCATCTGATAATATTTAGGCAGAACTTTGAGATCTTCAGAAATCCATTAAGGACCACCTTCTCTGACTCCCTGTGCAACTGCTATTGTGATAATGAGGATCGCCTTCAGAAGCTTAAAGTTTCAAAACTTTGAACTCCAAAATGCTAAGACCATAACATCGAAGTTTTGAAACTTCGAACATTGTGAATGGAGATCAACGTACAGCACGGAACAAGATATTTACCATTTTCCTCACTGTAGTATGATCTCAGAGTTAGTATATTTAATTAGCAAGGAGTGTGGGGGGCACAGCCTCCACGTGGGTGGTGCAGGGGGACATGCCCCCATGCAAAAATATAAAAAACATTTTTTTAATTAGGTTTTCAAAGTTTCAAAACTTTGATCTTGTGGTGTCTGCCGTTTGAAGTTCGAAGTTTGAAACTTCAAGCTTCTGAAGTAGATCCAATAATGGTTAATCTCAGACAGCACTCCTGTTAATCAGCATTGTTCTTAACTGTAGATTTGCTTTATTCTGTGTTTTCTGCTGTAATTGTATGCATGTATATTTGACACATACTACTTGAATTTATCATTAAAATCTAGCTCTATATGCTATATTTTATGTTCTTTTCAAAAGTTAGTAAAATATTTAAAATGATTTGCCTTACTCGTGTTTTTATACTATTTGCCTAAAGTATGAAAGTTGTTGTTAATGTTTTTCCTGATCTCTTTTTAACACCTTTACTGAATAATCACTTGTAACATTGGGAACTTACATTTATATAAAAGTAATCAAACCATATTAACAGGTTCACATTTACAAATGTTAAATATCACATATATTGTTATATATCATATAATCAAAACAGCATTACATAAATTGTTCAATTCCTGCCTTCTCATAAACCTCATTCCTTCTCCAAAATATTTCTGCATGTGTTGTTCCCATGTTTTCCATTTTTTTCTATGTAATATACTTCTACCCTTTTCTAAAGATCACACCCCCTGTTCTTTTATCTCTGTTACAATATTACTTCGACTATAGTTTTTTTAGATTTTGATTTCCATTTTCGAGTAATTGCTTTTTTGGTACGACTAGAATTAAACTTAACAAGGCTTTACTGATCTAGGCACTTCAGATCCTTTATCTCATTTTCTTAGTTACCCTCATTTGCTCAACCAGTATAGGTTCATAGGTGTGTACTAGGCTAATGACCACAAGGGTCTTCCTAAGCCTAACCATGCATCTCAAATCTCTGACAAGTTCTGGTACCCTTTGTGATGATGTGAGGTAGTGCCAGCTATGTCAAAGAGAGAGAGCAGAGCAGTGCATGTGTAACATATTTCAGCATAGTTGCTTGAGTTTTGTAAAGAATTATATGTCATATGTATATCAAGCTGATTTGTACAGATGTTTGTGTTGAAAAATGTATTTTAAAGCCGCTTGTGTTAAAAATGCGCCAACAGTGGGTCCTGCTGGACAGAAAAGAAATGCACTTGTATGTCATACTGTATAGTAAGTGTTGAAATGAATATATTGTAATAGAGGATACTGGAAGTGGATATGTTAATCTCAGTCCAGCTAACTTTTGAAAAATAGTCTGAAATTAAATTACATGGTTTAGGCCATAAAGATTGTATCTTACAGTTCTGATTGCAGCCATTGACAAAATGTCTGTGAAAACCAGGACTAGGAATCCTACTGTATTGTCCTTAAAAGTGAACTAATTACTACCTTGGAAGGGTGGAAGTTTTTGAAATAGTTTTATAGCTTTTCAGATGGTATAATACATCTTAGCAAAGCTTTATGTGTTTGTATTATGACACATCTGTGCTAGATTCTGGTTCATTTTCTAGTAAAGGGGGTAGTGTGGGAACCAGAAATCAGATGACCAGATGTATGTGATGTCATTCTGTAGTCCAGCACTGAAATAATATTTTAAAACTAGATGAGACAGAAGTCTCACGGCAGTCTGTTTTTGAAACCTGACAAAGAAGGATCACTCACCCACTTCATACTGCCTTGCTTTAGTAAGTAACCTGGGAATAGTAATTCTTTATATCAGTCAGGAAATATAGTGATATTAGTTAAATATTGGGTTTTTTTGCATCTGTGTGAACCTTACCATCTGTGTTATTTTTAATATTTCTTGCGATTGAAACTCTGGTGTTTATTGTAAATAGATATTTAATATTTTCATGTTCTTTTATTATTTATTATTAAATATATTTAAACTTGTCATTGTGGCTGGTCTTTTAGAGAATATTTTAACCTCTGAGAGTACTTATATATATATATATATATATATATATATATATATATATATATATATATATATATATATTTATTTCAGTTTGATGATGGGGAGGTCCATTTTCAGTAGAGGTCCGGGGAGAAAAGCTCCACATTACATAGTGTTGTTCACAGTTAAAATCAAAATTAAATGAGGTAAAGAAATACAATTAAATATGTTTGTGTTACACAGTGTGTTCACAGTTACAATCAAAGTAAAGAGAAACACAATTGAAATACTATTTTGTGCCAAAGAACAACATACATTCTTTGGTTTCATGGTGTCAAAGTATTCAGGAAGGTATTATATAGAGTAGGTAGAGGAAAATTATAGTGATTATAGGGATTATAATGAATTATAGTGAATTATATTTATTTGGTGACACTATGTCTGCTCCTAAAAGCCTTGCTGCATTGGTCAAACACTACCATTTGTATTATTATTAATTTTACTCAGTATAATTGGGACCCTGGTAAGAGTCTTAGAATAGCTGGCTTTGGAGTGTTCTGGCATCAGTACCTACCTTATAGTCTGGGCAGAGGGGCATAACTGGTAAATCAGTGTGTGTGTGTTTGCTCTGAAGAGGGATTTGTGTACGGATTTGCTGTTGTTGCCTTTGAAAGGGACAGCACCTAACTGTATTAATAGGTAAGTGCAGAGTGAGTGAGTGAGTGAGTGAGTGAGTGAGTGAGTGAGTGAGTGAGTGAGTGCGTGCGTGCATGAAAGCAAAATGTTTGTGTGCGTGAAATTAAAAGAAGAGTGTGTGTGTGTGTGTGTGTGTGTGTGTGTGTGTGTGTGTGTGTGTGTGTGTGTGTGTGTGCGTGTGTGTGTGTGCGAAAATCAAATCTCAATGACTGTGTTGGTCAGCTACTTGGAGCAGGGACACAGAGCACTAGTTTCACAGAGAGGGTGGTGGAGGACTTGGCTTGAAACACTCGGCTGAGGACTACAGCTGTGT
Source organism: Protopterus annectens (assembly GCF_019279795.1). Classification (NCBI taxonomy): domain Eukaryota; kingdom Metazoa; phylum Chordata; order Ceratodontiformes; family Protopteridae; genus Protopterus; species Protopterus annectens. The sequence goes on from NC_056748.1 coordinate 493,931,384, forward strand.
CAGTAGGGTTTTATGTGGGGGCCTGGAGAGAGATAAGGGAGGGAGTCTAACCCCTGGATGGGAGTGTGTTCTCTGTGTGCTGTTAAAGGAAATTGTACTTGGTGTGGAGAGCTGCATCTGGAAATACTGTGTGCATCCATCTTTGTTCCAAGTGAATGTCCCTTACCAGTGTCCATGGTGAGGATTGAGACTCCTTGGTCACTGGCCTAGAGGAGGGGCATCACACCCTTGATAAGTTTAAGTAGGGCATGGGAGGTAAAATGTGTGCAAGTAGGGGCCTCAGAGATGAGCCCTTTACAGGCTGTCTGTGTCCATTAGAGGCATAGGTGCCAAACGAAGGATGAATTTGCTGTTCCCCATCCAACTGTCCAAGTTACACTTGAATTTGGGTTAGGGAGGAACGCTGCTTCACATGGATGGGGAGCCTGTTCCAGAGAAGCAGTAGCATCCAGGATACATACATGTTTCTCCAGCAGGTCCTGTTTATATCACATGCAAGGTTTAAGTCTTTATAACAAGTAATTCAGGTGCTGTTTGTTTTGTCGATATGCAGAAGGTCCATCAGGGTGAGATCTGACAATGCCTTGTATGCCATGCATAGATCTCCCCTCAACAGCCTGTAAGAGGCAGAATATAGAGAGAGGGCCCTGAAGCAGTCTGCATAGGGCATGCCTCTTAAGCTTTGTATTCTTTTGGTGAGGAATCTCCATGGGCATTCCAGTTGTTGGATGTGTCTGGTTAGGTACATATCAAAGGGGGCATTGTACTCAATGATAAGTCTGATTAATGCCGAATACAAGATTGCTGTCTATGTGTGTCCCCAAGTCCCTAACTACTGGGTTGACTCTTAAGGGTATGTTGTCAGCTTGATAATTACCAGGGGTGGATGACTTCCCAAATGATACTATTATGCATTTCAAACTGACACGGTGTAACTCAAAGCAGTAAAAAGAAGACCGACTCAGCTCCCCAGTCACTGTGAACTTTAATAGACCAAGACACTGTAAATACACCACGAAAATACACATAAAAAACTTTTCGTTAGAACAAATAACTTAGCGCATTCACCCATTTGTATAATAGGGCATCATCAGAGTAAAACAGCCCTTTGTCTGATGATGCCCAATTATACAAACGGGTAAAAGCGCTAGGTTATTTGTTCTAACGAAAAGTTTTTTATGTGTATTTTCATGGTGCATTTACAGTGTCTTGGTCTATTAAAGTTCGCAGTGTCTGTGGAGCAGAGTCAGTCTTCTTTTTACTGTTATGCATTTCTTGGCATTTAGCTTTAGTCCATGGCTCTAACACTACTTATTTGTCTGTGTCAACTCTTCCTGGAGTACATTTGTGTTGGTGAGGGATTCTATGACTGTTCCTTATTTGCAGTCATCTACAGATGTAGTCAGCCAGAGGCCCATGACATTGGCCTTGACTTCAGAGAAGTAAATGCCAAAAATGAGCTGTCCCAGGAATGATCCCTGATATGTTCCACTCGTGACTGGCCTCTTTGTAGAGGTAGGTACCTCAGTTCTAAATTCCTGAGTCCTGTTTGTGAACCAGCTGGCTATCCACTGGGTGACATAAGGGTTTATACTTAACCTCATGAGTTTGTCAACAATGCCCAAGTGGGGTATTGTGTCAAATGCCTTGGCCAGGTCAAGGTAGGCAGTGTGAACCTTTTTGCCCTCATCCATTGCTTTGGTGACCTTTGCAAAGAAGTCCACCAGGTTAATTAGGTATGATCTGCCCTTGATGCAACCAAATTGGTTTGGGTCCAGTGTCTGGAGGTTTCCTATGTCTATATTGATCATTTCCATGATAATTCTTTCCATGGCTTTGCATATGAGACTAGTGAGACTTATGGGTCTGTAGATGGCCCACCTTTGTGCAGAGAGATGACTGTTGTTCTCCATTCCATTCCACAGGACCAGATAGGTCATATTTCTTGTTATTTAGAAGGCATTCTGGGATATTTTCTGAGCCCTTCCTGTTGGGTACAGCTGCCTGTATGCAGTTATTAACCTGATTGTATAGAGTTTCTGTGAATAGTTCTGAATAGATAGGAATGTTTTCATGGTTTATGGGGACTTGACATTTTGCCAGGTTATCACTTAATAGGAAGTTAGCCTTAGAGTAATTTCTGAACATTCCAGCGTTAGCTGGGGTTCCAGGTTTTATTTTTACTTCAAAGGAGACTGTTTTGTGGTCTGACCTTACTAGACAGGACATTACATTAGGGGGTGTGCATCACTTTCCTATATTAGTGAGGATCAGATCCTGTATGTTTGTACACCAGGTCAGTGTATTGACAGTCTGGTCCAGGGAGTTTGTGTTTACTTCTTCTTCTTCTTTCGGCTTTTCCCAGTCAGGGATCGCCACAGTGGATCACCTTGTCCGCTCATGATTGGTTTTACGGTGTCGAGTTGCCAGCCCGGTGCCCAACCTTCCACAGAAGGCACACACATGCACACACTCACACCTAGGGCCAATTTAGAGTGTCCAATCCACATGCAGCATGTCTTTGGGATGTAGGAGGAAACCGGAGCACCCGGAGGAAACCCACGCAGCCACAGGGAGGACATGCAGACTCCACACAGAAGGCACCCCAGCCAAGGATCGAACCGGAGAACCTCTTGCTGTGAGGCGGCAATGCTAACCACTGCACCACTGTGGCCGCCCACAGGGAGTTTGTGTTTACAAACTCCAGGAATCTCTGGGTCTGCACGTTTGGTGTTGTGCATAATTCCCAGTCAATAGTGGGGTAATTAAAGTCACCCTGTGGTATTGAGTTGGATGGTGAGTGTTTCCAGTAAACTTAAATACATGTTATGGGTTTCATGGGTCATAGAGGTGGACCTATAGCTTGCAAGGAAGTGGTATGGGATTTTATCATTGGCAATTTGAGCTTGGAGAAGCTCAAGTGCACTGTCCTATTTGACCATCCTTGAGGTATATTTATTTTTGATATAAATTGAGATGCCTCCACCTTTAGTCTCTGTCTGTGTAGTAGCTAGTCTAAATATTTGGAAGGCATTATTACCTTGCACTGCTGGTGTGCTCTTTGTGTCTTTAAGCCATGTCTCAGTGAATGCACAGATGTCAGCATTCTTTCAGGTGAGGAGAGTTTGTAGAGACTGGAGTTTCTTGTTTAGACTCCTTGCACTGAGCAGTAATACCTTTAGATTTTCTTGGTTTTGATTTGGTATGTTGGAAGTACTTTCAGTTTGGTATTGCCTAAAAAAGGCACTATTGGGGAGGACAATGTTTTAGTTAATATTCGAAAACCTAGAGGGGAGAAGTGCAGATCATCCCTGGCAAAGCAGAGTGGTCTGTTGACCATCTCCTTCCATGCTGAAAAATATTGCACCCCCTTAGAATGACACCAGAGGCTAAGCCAATTAGTAAAGTCAGTCATCTTCTATTCATATTGTAACATCATTCTTGGAGAATGTTAAATGCTACTCAGTGTTAGGCTTATACCAGCCTGGGACACACATTTAGAGAGTTCCATGACGTCTCTCTTCCTGTAGTCTAGGGAGGTAATCTCAAGTCATTTACACTCACATTGCCTATGAGTCATACTGGTACTTGTGGTCCAATGACCTGAGTGCATGTGTAACATGGTGGATCCTGTCCCCTTATAAGCAGTTAACCTTTACTTTTCCTTACTCAGCCTGGTGAGAGGGAGATCAGTGTGTCTTACAATGAAGTCTCCAATGACCAGAATGCTGGGTTTTGTGATGGCTTGCCTTATGGGCTCCATGATACATGGCTGTATGTGTTGATGTAAATATTGTTTTGAAAGAGTATATTTGGGGCTGTTAAGGGTATTTGTTATGTGTATTTCATTTAGGAGGTCTTTGGGGTTTAGGAAGGTTGCATTTAAATGTCTCAGCATATGTGGGTCTGTGTGTCTTCCTTGAAATGTGTGTGATGGGTATAGCATGTGTACTTTTGACAACATGACTGACATTAGGAGTCCTTTTATTTTAGTGCTTTACCTCCAGTGACATTGTAGACCCGCGGTGGTGGTGCTGCGGTAGCGTTGTCGCCTCACAGTAAGACGCTGTCTGGTTCGATTCTCAGCTAGAGCGTCTTCTGCGTGGAGACGTGCATGAATGGGCGTACCTTCATTGAAGGTTGTGTGTCAGGGCTGGTAAATCATCATGTAAAAATCAACTACCAATCATTAGCAGACCGGAGTTCCGCTGTGGCGACCCCTAACCGGGAAAAGCCGAAAGACACAACAACAACAACCTCCAGTGACATTGTGTAAATACATCTCTCAAATACCGTATCAGTTTGTTTGAAACTTATCTGGTTGTCAGTAAACATGAGGCAATTTCTACATTGCCTCAGGATGCTTATATCTACCAAACTGGTAACAGAAATAGTGGAAAAGGTCATATCCATGGCAACAGACTCTCTCTTTTTGATTAGACGGTTGCAGTGAGAATATAAAGTAATGTCAGGAGAATTTGGCTTGCAACTGTGGGGGGTAGTGCTAGTCATTGCAAATTAGTTGTTTTCTGTACAACTAGGTATGGGTGAAATTTCAAAAGTGCTTTCCCAGGAAAAGTGTCAACTCAAGGAGACTGTACAGGGCACTGCCAAGCTCTTGAGGGGAAACTAATAAGTAGACCCTGATGATTTATGGATGAAGTATTTACGGAGATATTCTGATGTTAGGTTAGACAGCAGCTAATCAAGCAGTATTTACTGAAAAGAAAGAATTAAATTTGTTAAGAATGATGAAAAGAGGGGATTCACTCTATTGGCTACTGCCTGGCTACTACTAATGCTGGTCTCATCACAGCTTCACACTGGTGGGAGACAATGATCCTTTGCTTCTTCCCTCACCAGAAGCAAAACAGTAACACCAATTTCAAGATGAGAAGCAGGCCACAGGCTCTTTGGTGATCAACAGTCTTGCCCCAGATGATGCAGGGGACTGTATGCTTGTTGTAGTCTTTTCCTTGTAGATACCTTGAATAACAACCAGACCACTCAGGAAGGTCCAACACAGACACTCACTACCCAAACAGAAATAGTCAGGAATTAATGTACTCTGCCTCTTTTCTCACCAGGAGCAAAATATAAGCACAAAGTCTAAGCTGGCATCTATGAGGCAGTTTTCAAGCTTTCTGGTGATCAACAGTCTCTAGGAAATAATGTCCCCATGCTCCTTTTCTAACCAGGAGCAAAACAGAAACACTATTCCCAAGATGGCTACTTAGAGGCAGAATGTGGGTTCTCTAATAATTAGTGGTCTAGGACTAGATGCTGCAGATTTTAAAGGTAAGGTGGAAAAAACGGGCTAGTATCATAAGAGGTGCAGTGTGCACTAAGCAGTTAGATATGAAAAAGGGATAAGTTAAGCTTTAGCAATCTAAGTGGCAGCCACTAATTTTAAAAGAGCAAGATAGTTTGGAAGGGGGGTGGTCACTTTGTATTCTGGCTTTATGGAATACAGTGGGATGGCCAAAACAAATTAAATAGCTGAAGGGGAGTGATTTGTGCTTACTGACAATAGCCCATAAAAGAGGACAGGGAATGAAATATTTGGACAAATTAACATAAGGGACACGCAACTAGAAAGACAGTTGAGTTTAAAAACACAACAGCACCAGGGTGAGAGGTCCGGAGAAAATTTAATTTCTGTGTTACTTCAAGAAAAACAGCTATAGTCTCTTTCCCAGTTTAAATATGCAATTAAAAGCAGAATACAAGTAAAACACAGTGTAAGGAAAATACACCACAATATACAAAATAGAAGAAGGCAATGTAGCAATACAAAATACAAAAAAAGCAAAAAACAACTACATTTTCCTCACAGCAATCTATGGCAGAGTCTGAGTGAGCTTTTCCAGTATTTCTGACAGAGTACTCTATAGGGAATTCTTAAAGTTTGACAACTCATTACACCCAAGAACATATGTTCCCATGTACCCCTCTCTTTCCCATTACACCTCCAACATTTGCCATCACCTGAGGAAAAATGTTTTGGAGTCAAACCCAGTTAACAAATAACAATTGGTCAGTCACTAAATAACTTGATGGGTCCTACTATTAATCCTGACAGTGTTTGGGAAACCAGCTAAAGTTATCTTGAGAAAATTAGAAAATATGGGCAAAAATCACATCTTCAGTAAGAGAAGTGAATTGTTCTACCAGCTATTGCCTCAATATTCTATTATTTCTATCTACATAGAAACCCATCAATTGTATATGCCAGTATCAAGAGGGGGTAAGATGATGACCATGCAAAGCTCCTAGGAAATATTTGTAGTTAAATATTTGAACATCCTCAGATAACTCCAAATCCTCCAAACCATCTTAACTCACCATAAAACATGGTGGAATGTATCTGTCTCTATAGAACTTAAACTGGAGAAAAAATGTTATGTAATGGAAGGAATTACAATATGGCTGTGCACTGAGCAACAGCCGACCATCAGAGCAATACTAATGAGAATAATAATTCTCTAGTAACAGTATGCCTAGTGTACTAAATAAGTGCTGGAAAGGTACTTTTCAATGACTGAAAGTTGTACACTGGTTTTGTTGAACAAAAGACATAAAAGAAAAAGACCGGTTAAGAAGATCACTGAAGATCCTGATACAATGGCACTGGAAAGAGAATCTATAGAGGAAGTAGTTATATTGGAAACGATTTGGAAGGAAATCAAAGAAGTTAAACAGATCCTCTTAGAAAGTATGTCTGGCCATGAGAAGAAGTTGGGAGAGGTGGTAGAGGGACTCAGTGAACATGTTACTGTGATCTAGGAATTATTAGCAGAGAACCAAGAGTTGAAGGTGCAGGTCAATGTCATGGAAACTAGACTAGGCTGTCTGGAGGTGAAAGCTGTAGACCTGAAGCAGTGTCCTAAACATAAAAATATTAAAGTGAAGAGTCATCCAGAAAATTTTGAAGGAAGAGACTGTGTCAAAGTGATGAACAGTTTACTGGCAAAATGCACAGGAATCTCTCTGGAGGAAAGAAAAATTGCAAGGGTCCATCAGGCAGCCTGCTGGTGACTGACACATGAAGGTACATGGAGGCTAAGACCAGTCATTTTAAAAGTATACATAGTATATATATAGTATATACATAGTATATCTTATGCTATGAAGGAGAAACTTTTGAAAGAGCTATGACTGCCAGGGAAACAAAACTTGGAAATAATACAATGTCTGTGGACCATAATTGTGCATATGAAAATAGGATCATGCATAATGCCATGTGGCTAATGATTGGGGAATGCCAAATCAGAGGCCGGAAATGGTGCTTACTCTATCCAATGACCATAAGAATATTCATGCAGGATTATACCAGGTGTTTTTACTAGCCCAGAGAAAGTAATGGGCTTCTTTAAAAAGTCCATTAATTTGAGGTATGGCACTAAGGATCAGGAGAAACCGTTACAATACTTCCACTACAGAGACTGCTACAGAGCCAAACAGGAAAGTGTAGGATTCTGGGAACTTTCCTCATTTTTGCAAATGGCAGAAGTTGACGGAGAAGGCACAGCTGATCAAAGAAACGAGAAAGAGAGGGACTCACAGCTCTCAACCCATCAGAGGCAAATCTCAAGAGAATCAGGGACAAATCCAAAAATCAGGGACAGTCAGAGACACATTTAAAAGATCAGTACTATTAAACTGAGACATAGAATAACATAATGTGAGTTGATGTTTTTTGAAGTAAAAGAAGTCTATATCTCAAATTATTGTCATTATTTATTAAGTGCAATTCATCACCTTTTCTCCAAATGTCACCAGTTTTAGGAGGGATTAAGAGGGACAGAATGTTAAAATCAAGGACATCCTTGAAAATCAAGGACTGTTGAGAGGTATGGAGGGACCGATGAAAATTGACTTTACTGTCAAATTTATAGTAAAGGACTAACTCCATTTTGGACAGTTCAAAAAGACAGATGTGTGAGTTGTGATTATAAAATCCTATCATTAAGCAAGTTCTATGGCCTTTTAAATAACGAAAAGTATCCTCTTTTCTTGTCTCTTTATGTATAATCTGAATGAAAAATTGATTGAGTGTTGCTATATGAATGTTGAACTATGTTCAATTTTAATAGTAAGTTTGACAGTTGATGTTAATAGTAGAAATAACAGCAGAAGACAGTATATTTTATGTTTTATGATTTTTATTTCTAAAGAGGGGATAATGAGGGCTTTCTATCGTTTAAAGTAGTAGAGATATAATCCGCTTCACTTGAGGAGTTAAGAAGTACTATTGTATTGTAATGGCAGTGTTTATATGTGTCCAAGAGATTTATTGGTGGAGGAAACAAGGAAATGTGGTTGAAAACTCATGTGTTAAGCATTTCTCTGTTGCCTCACGGGTGGGGAGTAGAGCAAAGGCAGTTTTGGCTGGGGATACAGAGGAGTGGAGACTGCAATGTTTCCTCTTGCATGAATAATTAGAATGACCCATGGGACAAAACATTTTTATATAATCATCTCAATTTGTTAAAGGTATTCACTATGTAAAATGGTGAAGCTAAATAATAGAAATGATATATCTTATGATTGTATCAGCATTGTATGGTATTAATCATTCTTATGGAGGGAAGGATGGGAGCATGTTAGAATTCAAAATTATTTAAGATCTTTTTGGCAATTTGATGATGGGAAAGACTAATGTGGGGGTTATATCTGGTTGGATGGCACACTGGGGATGAGATTGCAATGACTTCTAACTTTTCATTATGAACAATTTGAATGCATGACTGTCCAGAATGTTGTTAGATGAAGCTTGAAATTTGTTTAGGTTTTTAGCAGGTTTACTGTCAACATTAGCAAGGGTGGACTATGATGGTTTCCACAATGAATGGTGATTATTTGCTTGGAATGATGGAGGTGGAGCAGGTTATAATTCAACATGCATTAGAAATGTGCTTGTTTACCTGTTGTGTAGGGTTAGGCTGTCCTGTTTTATTGACAGTAATAGTTAAGTAATTAGAAATTACTGGCAGTGTTTTTGGTTGAGATTATAGTGAGAGTTAAGTTGGCTAGGAGTCATAGAGGGATGAAGATTGTTATGAAGCTTAAAATTTTGGTTTATGATAGATTTTGGCTTATGGCCCCTCTGTGAAACATGCAGTGATGCAGCATCGGGAAAAGATTGTGGGTATATAAAGAGGGATGAAACTGTAATTGTATATAACAGGCATATGGATATATGAGTTTGATTTGTTGAAAACCCTCCTTGTATTGGCACCAATGAACAGAGACATTGGGTCTGATGTTGAGACCAAAGTAAAGGAGAAATTAAAAGGGGGATAGGGGAATGGTGAATACAGCCAGGTTTCTTCTTTATTTATATGGGAGGGGGGGCAGACGACAGTGGTGTGATAGGGTAGGGAGGAGATTATAATAGGATAGGTCAATAATTTAAATTAAATGGAAAGTTGTCAAGAGTAATTGAGAAAAGGAAGGGAAAGAGCACAGGGATGTATATGGGGAGGAAAGGACTAGATGTGAAATACAGAGACTTATAACAGAATGAGGATGTAAAATTGTGGCATATTATAACAAGGAAGGCTTGGTGGAAGTTACAAAGTTCACTGTACAAATTCCTGCTCTGTCATAGTTATGGCAGATATAGGGAGATGGAATAGAGTCATATGTTGTCATTGTGAACAGCAGTTGAAGTTACATATTTTTGTTGCATATATACATATATTTAAACTGAGGATAAGGGGGAGTATACATTCAGCCTCTTAGAATAACAAAAGGAAGGTAGAATGCCTCAGGGTAGATGGTAGAATAGGAAGGGATGAGAAGTCAGGTAAGAGAAAAAGGTAGACAGTAGTGGAGATTGGGAAAGGAAAGGTAAGTAGGAAATTCAGGGAAATAAAGTTTCATAGGGTATGGTGCAGGAGACTTTTGAGATAGTGACATGAAATGTAGATGATCTCTGGGGTAGGAATAGAAGGGAGATGTTATTAAATTATGTAAGGAGTCTGAAGGAACACTTAACTGGATTGGAAGAAACACATCTATATATGAAGAACAGAGAAAGATAAGAATTCAAGGTTATGAAATGATAGCCAATTCTGCAATGGGTAAAGGAGAAAGAAGGGAGATATTCTCCTGAAGAAGAAAGGATAGCAGCTAGAAATAGTAGATATGAAGGGGAGGGTTATGGATATGAAAGTTAGGATAGAGGGGAGTGTACCACTGTTTTTTTACAATCTATATTCCACCTGGAAACAGGGCAATGCACTTTGGAAGCTAATGACACAAATGGGGAGATTTCAGGAAGGAATGGTGATTTATACAGGAAACTGGAATTTAACATTCATTAGGAAGAAAGTGAATAGAGGTCATCAGAGGATGAGAGTAAACAGAGAAGGAAAATATCTAAGGTTGTATTTGACATAACATTAATGGATATGTGGGTTGAAAGGAGAGAGAGTTGAATAGGAGACTTATACACATTTTATTTGCATAGACTTAACAGCTGGGCAAGATTAGATAAGGGTTATATCTCAAGAGAGCATGTACGTCTAGTAGAGAAAATGGCTACAGAATCATTAACATTGTCTGATCATGCCTTACTACTTGTAAGAATAAGGTTACCAAAACTAGTAACCCTTGATAGACATTGGAGGGTTCCTAAATATATCATGCAAAGCACTGACAAATGAGAGTGTGTTAAAACGTTAATACACAAAAAAGTAGAGGCAGTGGAGAGTAATGAGGATGGATGGTGGGACAGAATAAAAAGTAACAGAGGTCAGTTTTAAGAAAGAATGAGGCAGAAATGATGAGGAAGGCAGTTATGGCACAGTTGGTTTCAATAAAGCAGATGAGAAGGATGGGAAATAGTCAACTTTGAGAGAGAAAGGCAGATTAAACAAAGATTATAGGAATGTGAGGATGAAAAAAATCTGGGAGTGGAGGATTGCAGTGGCAATGTTGTTTATCAGTATGACACCAAACGCTATGAGAGCTTTAGCAGTGAGGTTATGACAACAGGAAGTAGACAAAGAGAAATTTACAGGATAAGAAAGGAGGAGCAGGACTGTACAAAGGAAGAGTTGTATGGACTAGAAATATTTAGGGATTATTATCAGGATTTATATATGGATGAATGGAGAGGGGCAGAGAGTGGTCAGTGGGGGAGTCAGGGTTGGAAGTTACTGGAGTTAGGGCTTATAGAGCAGTTGGACAAGGAATTATTGATGAAACTGCTAATAAGGAAGGAGGTGAAAAGAGCATTTAATGATATGGTGAAGGGTAAATCACCTGAGAATGATGGCATTTCCATAAAATGTTGAAGTTTAACTGGGGGATAGTAATTACTACTTGATTATGGCTATTTAATGGGATTATAGATGGGAATAGACTAAACAGAATTTTAGAGAGAATTATATCGGTAATACACAAACAGGGAAAGGCTCCTCTATATTCAGCATTGTATAGACCCATATCCATATTAAATTATGATTATAAATATTTCATGCATGTACAGGCAGAAATGAAAAAATATTTAAGAATTATCAAACTGGTTTTATGGGGGGGGGGTGCAAAGAACAGCTGACAGTATTCTTAACATATTGCCGATCTTAAAAGATGCACTGGAAAAAGGAAATTAATTGGCAATAATTTCTTTAGATGCAGAGAAAGTGTTCAGTTGGGTGGATTGTCAGTATATGTTTAGGGTGATGGAGAGTTGGGGAATTTTCAGACACTTGGATTAGATTACTGGAAGAACTATGCATGGGTGCAAGTACTAAGGTAAAGATTAGTGCAAGTCTGTCAGAGAGGATTAATATCAGAAGGGGTACCAGGTCCCCTCTCACCTCCTCTATTTGCAGTTTACATTGAACAATTAGCAGAGGCAATAAGGCAGTTGGGATTAAAGTGTTGTAGATAGGAAGGTGCAGAGAAAAAAATGCCTTATAAGCAGCTAATATTTTATTGACTCTACGTGAGTATGGGAAGAGAATAATAAACTTTGGAAGTTATTGAAAGAGTTTGGGAAGGAATCAGGTTCTAAAGTGAAAAACAAAAAGGCAAAGGTGATATGGTGAGTGGAGGAAGGAGGAGAGAAAAGCAACAGGGAGAGGATTTTTGTGAAGAACAAATCAGATACTTAAGGGTAGGGATAAATGACTGTGTAGGGAAAACAAGCAAAATAGATATGAGAAGATATATAACAAGACAAAAGAGCAGTTGCAAATATAGACAATATTATGAATGGATATGGGCCAGAAGATACAGGTATTGCAAATGTGTATAATGTCACAATCTGACTATGCTGTCAAGTGTTTTGTGCCCTGCTGGAGAATAATTATCTTAAAAAGATTAAGCAAATATTTAGAGCATTCTTATGGGGAAGAAAAAACCTAGAGTGAAGTGGGAGATGCTGACTCTGGCTACTTGAATATGAAGGTCTGGAAGCTCCTGATTTAAGGAATAGTCTACAGGCATCTATGGTAGGAATTGTTTTTGTGGCTAACAGACAGCAGTTATGAAGCAGACTGGAAAAGAATGCTCAGAGGTAGAGAAGACCAATGGAGGAAAAAGGATGATGCACTGACTGTGTTGTTGGAAGCAAGTAAGAAAGAGTTAAAGACAGAGTGGTTTAAAAATGCTCAAGGGTTTCAGGAAGATATGGAGATCTGGAAAGAGACGGTGGTTATGATAAGGGGATTAGAGGGTGATAACCAGACTAAAAACTGTCTTTGGAGGTGGACAATTAGACAAACAGGAGTGACATACTGGCTTCAGAATATTAGATGTTCAAAGGACTAAGAAATGGGAAGAGATAACGGAAGAATACCAGCCGAGAGAGGTTTTAAATGAGACTATGAAGAAGGAGTAGTGAACAGATGGAATAGAATAAGGTTGAAAGTGAACGAAGGCAAAGGGTAGCCTGGGTTAGTGCAGGAAATTGAGAGCAGAAGAGTTGAAGGAAAGCCTACTAGAGGACTATTGAAGCACGGAAAAGAATGGCTTAAGGGGGAGAACAAAGGGCAGATAGAGGGAGATAGAGCAAACTGTTAAAAAGTATTGTGGACTCAGAGGAAGAGGAGGACTGAGAAGAGATTATCATCCTCCCTAGGTACATAAGTAAGGCAAGAAGGTTTAGAATTTTTGCTTGGAAATGTTTGCATAACTATTTTTACATAGTAGATATGCCAGCAAGAATGTTTCCAAGAGTAAGAAGAGAATATTGGAGATGGAAGGAAGAGAGAAGGGCATGGACACACATTTTTTGGTAATGTAGGAGGTTAAAAACATAGAAGAAAGACATGGAGGATGTATTACAGAAGTTGGTAGGGGAAGAGATAGGGATTTCCCTTACGTTTTGGTTATTAGGGTAAGAGAGTAGTATAGTGTCCAAACGTAAGGTGATAGTGGGCAAGGCTGATGACAATAGAGAAGAAAGCAATAACTAAGAAACTGAATTCAGAGGAGGAGGTCAAGGTGGGGGAGGTAATAAAAATAATGAAGGAATCGGAAAGAATAGAAAAGCCGGGAAAGAAAAAATAAAGAGTTAAGAAGCATGATAATATGTCTAGAAATCTGGATAAGATAAAGAAAATGATAATGAATATGACTCGGACCAGATGTTCGTGAATTCATTAAGTATTAGGGAGGAAAGAGGGAAGAAGTATCGGGGGGTATGTGTATTTAGTTGAAGGAAACTGCTTTATTATACTATGTTGTTATACTGCAATTAGAAATTTGTAATTTAATGAATATGTAGGTTGATGAAACATATTGTAACCCGTGTATCTATTGTACTTATTGTTGAAGAGACTAACTCAGAGCTTGTCACTGATGAAATTTTGGGTTTGGGTTACAGTACTGGGGTGATGTTCACCAGCTGAACATTTTACTAGTTGCTAAGCATGGTAAATGAAACATTGTATAATTGAATATTCTTAAGAAGTAAAGTGCATATAAAAAAGGTAATGCAATAGAGTTTTCAGCAACATAGTTAGCAGATACACTTTAACACAAGCAGTAGTAAGTGATCTTCCAAAAAATCAGCAACATGTAAAGAGAAGGACAAATACTTTTATACAAGGTGGTTCACCTTTGTAAAACGACAAATAAAAAGGACAGTAGAGGGTTATTTCAGAACAAAGTATCCTAAACCAACACATTTAGTAAAAATAGTTTGAGTAGTTGCTTTCTGCAATCTGCTGCCTTTTATTTATTTGTTTCTTTGTTTTGTGTTTGCTTGTTTGTTCATTGTGAAGAAAAGTTTCAGCATATTCACTGAAGATGTGGAAAAGCTGTATGTATTTTATTTATGTTTGATGAAAGTGTTAGTCTCACTAGGTTTTGTCCTATTATTAGGGAAGACTCAAGGTGGTCTGTATATTTACTAGGAGAAATTCGGCTGGGACACTAGGGAAATTTCCCTGCTGTTTGACAGAAGGTGCTAGAATGGATACTCAGGTCAGAAAATGGAGAACTGGTATTCCTTTACAGAGAAGAGGGGTTTAACTTTTTCTAATACTGCTGTTAAATCTATTCTGCATAAAGAAAAAATATGGAATTCAGATTGCCATTTTCAGCTGTAAGGGACACTGATGAAATTTTACTTGTGAAGGTGAAAAAGTCAAATATTCAAAGTGATTGCAGCAGGAAGTGAAGCATGTGGGTTGAAGAGTGTGAGAAATTGCTTATTCTGCCTTCTGTTGTTCCTCGAGACTCATTTCAGCAACCCTATGAATCTTGGGTGTTCTATAGCTAATTCTGTTGTTGCTGGAGACGATGCTAAAACTGCTAATCAAGTTGTATGTACGTGTACATGTAGTTGTACATTTAGAAAATGTTTATATTTAAGGTTGCAGAGACAGTCTTTTGTACTCTGTGTGACTAAAGACCTGTTACTAGTGTGGTAAGAAAGGACATCTGATACAGCAAGGTGACATGCTTAAATATGAGCTATGTAGTGAGAAAAGACGCATTAAAGCAACCCAAGTACTTAGTCATAGGAAATGTGGCATAATGCACTTTTTGATTTAAATTTAGTTGAAGGGCTACAAAATAGTTAAACATTGTAATGATGCTTTATCTGTGAGAGATACAGAAAGTGAAACAAAAAATGTTGAGATAACTGTTGATACTATGTCGCTCTAACTACACACAGTGTTCCAAGAGCCAGTGGGAGGAAAAAAGGAAGGTTAGGATGAATGTGTTGTTTCTACATAATACAAATTTTATTTTGCTGTTAAAAGATGGGGAAGGTGCAGCAGAGGATAAAGAAGATCATAAAATAAGTTTTGGTAAGTGAGTTAGTATTAGAAATCAGAAGGAGCATTTGAAAAAGAAAAAAGAAAGAAAAGAAAAGCTATAAAAGATGTATAATAATACTGTTGGATATTTCAGATTCTGCAGAAGAGTATTAGTGATGAAATGAATAACTCCTTTTCCTTTTAATTTAGGAAATAACTATCAGAAAGACCAAAGCTGAACACGAACTGAAGGTAGCATCAGAAGTCAAAGATAACTACATATCCCTCTTTGTTACAGTAGCATAGCTAGGGCAGGTGTGAAGGGCAGCTACCCCAGCACAAAATGCTGGGGGAAGCATAATCAGCCAATCTGGCTATCTCTTTAATGCAATACCATCTTTCAAAAGCTGGTATTTCATTTGTGGTCAAAACCGATTGCTGTAGTGCTCCATGTGTGGTCTAAACTATGGCAAATACTTGCTACATTGTAGCAAGCAGTTTGCTACCATTTGAAAGTAAACAAATAGAAAATCTCTCTCTTTTTTTTAACTAATACCTGAGCACTGTAGTGGTCTGTACAGGCAGTGTATAAACTGTAGTAACTGTTTGTTACATTTTTATCAAGCAGTTTGCTACAGTTTAAAAGAAGATTTTTTTTTTTAAAACTAAAACATCAGTGTTGGAGAGCTCCATGCAGGCAGGGTATAACATGTCTGAATCAACTGTTTGCTACATTTAATGGAAGCAATTTGCTACAGTTTAAAAGAAGAAATATATTATTTAATAAAATGTGTGGGAAAGGAGGGTTAGGTCAGGGCACAGAAGCAGGATCTGAATGGCTGGAATGGGGAAGGGGGGTGCATGCTGTGCATTTGACTACCTGATACTGGTGTGCCAGTAGAAGGAAATAATTTTTTTGGTCTTCAGTTGAAGAGCTGAGAGGGTGGGGTGCTGGTTCATGGTAATGGCAGAGGGCACTATTTGAGCCAGCTATGCTTCTGTTTAGTTATATTAGGAGACATAATTTATACCTCAAAACTAATCCAAGATGGCATTCTCACTCTGATATGGCTAACATACTTGCAGACAGATTTAGTGTTAATTGTACTCCAGAAACAGACAGTGAAATTCCACAAATTCCCAAGTTCCACACTCCCTAAAATCACCAAGGAACATATCCCAGGTGTACTCTGTAAAACTAACAACAGTAGTTTCATGGGCCCAGCAATTTACCTGGATGCATAATAGTACCAGACATGTTCCAGCTGAATCCCTTCTGCACTCCTTTAACTTTAGCCTAGCCACACTGTGTGTCCCTGAGGTTTGGAAAACAGTTGCAGTGGTGCCTCTGCCAAAAGTAGGCTCTAAAAAAGACCCTGGGAATTACTAATAGCCTAATTTGCAAGGCTGTGGAATGCACCATATCTGACCTCTTAAACTATGTTATTAGAAATCTCATGCAAGTGGACCCGCAACAGTATGGATTTGTTAAGGGCAAGTCATGTCTACTTAACTTGGTAAACTTCTTTGGCAATGTTGCAGAAGCAATGGACAGTGTCCACTCAGTCTACACAGCATATTTGTTTCTGACCAAAGGCTTCAAGACTGTACTTCATGATGACATTGTAAACAAGCTAAAAGAACTAAAGGTAGATCTTTACATGATAAGATGGATTGCAAACTGCCCAAAGGATAGAACTCACACAATTAAGGTGGCATGTGCAGTTTCAGAACGTAACCAATGGAGTATCACAGGGCTCAGTACTAGGACATCTTTTTTTTTGGTATATACTTTTCTGACCTCAATGCCACAGAAGAATAAAGATAAATATTCTGACCACCATGACTTCTTCCTTTCTAAAAAACTTTAATAAATACGTACACAAATAGATATGACCACGTATACAGACAGGTAAGTGCTTTCATGGTATTACACGTCTTCTTCAGATCATGAATAACAATGATACGATTACAATTCATATAAAAATTTAAAAACAAGAAAACCAATGATCATCAGAGAAAGTAATACATCATTCTTGAATTATTTATCTAAAACAGATGTAAATAATCAAAGAAATAAAAAACCTGCTGAACAACGAATAAGCAATTAACAATCAACACAATGAACTAAATAAACTCCCTCTAAAATGTAATACTGTGGTCATTTCAGTGTCTGAGGGTATGCGACTTAAGAACTGGTTTCAAAGAAACATGTTCATTAAGTCTGGAGAAACATATGCTTTTGGGAAGACCAATCATACTTTAAAGGAGAAGATTCTAGAGCATGTAAATAATATTAGGAAAAATAAGAGTACTAGTGTGTTAGCTGAACATATGCGGGTATCTGGAACTCAACACAGTTTTAAAATTTTAGCATTAAAAATGTTATCAGAGAGCCTAAGAGGTGGTGATTTTAAGAATATAATGGAGAAAATTGAACTAAAGGGGATTCTGCTGTTGCAAACACATGTTTCTTTGGGACTTAATGAACATGTTTCTTTAAAACTGGTTCTCAAGTCCCATTCTCTCAGACACTGAAATGAATACAGTATTACATTTTAGTGGGTGTGTACTTAGTTAATTGTTTATTTGTTGTTCAGCAGGTTTTTATTTCTTTGATTATTTACATCTGTTTTAGATAAATTATTCAAGAATGATGTATCACCTTTTCTGAAGGCCATTGGTTATCTTGTTTTTAAATTTTTGTGTAAATTGTATTCAGAGTGTATCATTGTTATTCATGATCTGAAGAAGAGGTGTAATACCATGAAAGTGCTTACCTGTCTGTATACATGTTCATATCTACTTGTGTACGTATTTATTAAAGTTTTTTAGAAAGGAAGAAGCTGTGGTGGTCAGAATATTTGTTTTTATTCTTCTTACGTTGTGGTACCCGCGGTGGTGGTGCTGCTGTAGCGTTGTCGCCTTGCAGTAAGACACTGTCCGGTTTGATTCTCAGCTAGAGCGTCTTCTGCGTGGAGACATGCATGAATGGGCATACCTTTGTTGAAGGTTGTGCATCAGGGCTGGTAACTCGGCACATATAAATCAACTACCAATCATTAGCGGACCGGAGTTCCACTGTGGCGACCCCTAACCAGGAAAAGACGCAACAACAACATTCTTCTTACATTGTGGTCAGAATATTTGTCTTTATTCTTCATTTATTTACATTGGGTGTTCTGACTTTTATCCATCTGCTCAGCTTTTTGGGTTTCTCCATACCACCGACCCTGACCAATGCCTAACCAAATTCATCAAAGACTGCAAACTGGATGCTAGTATCTGTTCCACTATTTATATAGAAGTGCTTCAGCAAAGAAAAAAAAATGCAGCATTCTCCCCTATGGGAAACAAACCATCTACAACTTACAGTATAGCTGTTTCTCTCACTCAATACAGGCACCGTAATCAGGGATCTCAGCACCTAGGTTGGCCATTCCCTTATCTTTGACCACCATGAACCAAAGAGTAGTTATGATGTCCTTCTGTCAAGCACATCTGATTTCTAAAGCTATCTCATCTAGGTCAAATTTTATTGTTCCTCTTTTCTCAGCAGTAATTTGACCAGTTATTGAGTACAGTGCCCCTGTCAGTATGATGTATTACTTTCTGTGATGGTCCCAAAGGTTCCTGACAACAAGATTATTGGCCTAAAAACCCTTATCTAAGAGGACAGACTAAAAACCCTATCCCTATACATTGTTGCTTTTCGACTTCTGCCTGGAGATCTATGTCTGGTATTCCAAGCCATGAAAGACACTGCCCTAATGGATCTCTTACACCTTCACAAGATTAATGGCTACACAATACCCAAATCAAGGGCTTGAAACTCCACCAACATGTAAATAAAACTTTGAAGGGATAGATTCATCACCTAATTGTCCCATCTCCTGAAGAAATTGCCCCTGCATGTTAAACAGTTTGACACCCTTACCTAATTCAAGAGTGATCTTAATGATTGGATGGATACCCCAAATTTCATGAATGGACTGGTGTTTTCCGTCTTGCAAGTGGAAGTTACATCTTGAGGCTGGTATTTGGCAAGGTGCACATCTTCTTCAAACTTACTTGACTTGAAGCTGTTATGATTCTATGATGTGCTGGGCCTCCTAGATGTTAGACTTACTTCACCAGAACAGTTACAGGAACTGGAAACTGTTATGAGACATAAAACAATATGGACAAAAGGAGAGAAGGAGCAGTGTTTGGTGGATGTTCTTTTTGCACGTGACAAAACCATGACTTCTAGACATGACTGTGGAGATGTGTGGTATCGGATAGTGAGCCTGGTGTGTACTTAAAGGGGAGAAGAGTGAGCTTGCTGTGTATTTTAAGGACAAGAATAGTGAGCTTATTGTGTACCTAAAGGGAAAATAGTAAGCTTGTTGTGCGCTGCAGGTAAGAAACATTAGAAAATGTCAGTGTTCCTGCTGATTAATATGAGTTTCCTTTGGTTGGAGGATTTCAATACATTTAAAAGGAGAATAGTGAGGCTGGTGTGTATCTAAAGGGAAGATAGTAAGCTTGGTGTGCCCTGCAGGTAGGAGAACATTATTAGAAAAGTTAAAAGTGTTTCTGCTGATTAATATGCATTTCATTTGGTTGGAGGATTTCAATATAAACTTGCAACATCAGTGGCAGAAAGCGGGTGCATATGTTAAAGAATGGGTTGTTATTTGTAAATTAGGGCATTTTTATTTGTGTAAAGAGAGTGTATACGTATCCCTGGATGTTTTTGCTTGGGTAAAGAGAGAAAGTATATAGAAATCACCAGGGACACCTTTTAGCTAAGACTGGTTATATCAGTAGCTGCAAATGGTTAGTTGTGATTAATGTACTACCCCAGTAAACAAATGTAAAATAAAATAAAACAAAATAATATGGTTCATACTAGTAACATAAAACATGCACATTGCAAGGGGTATTGGTATTCTATTTTTCAGATCATGATCTTGCTTGTAGTAGATTCATTTCGATTAAGGCATGTATTTATGCTGAGAAGAAAATATTGGAATTTAAGTTTGAGAAAATATTGTAAAATATGGAATGAATGGTGCAGTACATGGACATTTAAGTATAAATGTTTGTGTAGTAAGTAGGTACAGGTAGCAGACAAGTGAGCTATCTTATCTGATTGCAAGACCAGTATATCACAACATAAAAAAATGAGCTGGGAAAATTAAACAGGCAAAGTATTGAATACTGTGGGCTAATGGGATCTGACTAATAACCATGCCAGAAATGTGGAAGAAACAGCAAAAGTCCAGATAAAATTCCACAGGTTTATTACAGACAGTTAAGCACTTTCCCCAAGTGGGACTGCTTCATAACTCTGATAATGAGTTTTAACTGGACTTTTTTTTTCTTCCACATTTCTGGTGTGGTTATTAGTTGGACTCTTGTTCGTTTGATTTTTGTCTAATGGGATTTGACCCTTTCCCCACAATAGTGCAGTTTCAGAGTTGGTATATTTAATCAGCAGGGGGAGTGGGGGTACAGTGCAGTTTGTCCCCCTGCAGAAGAGATGTTTTTGCCATTTTATTCTTTTAATATTTTACCGATTCGATTATCCCTGCACAATGTTTTATGCTATAATATTGTCATTTTGCTATAGGTAAAGCCTAGTCAATAGCATGGGGGTAGAATCAAATCCTGTACCTTGCATCTATAAGGGAAAGACTTTAACCATTACATTAACTAAAATGCTTTAACATGGATAAGTAAACTAATATGTACCCTTAATGGTTTGAAGTATTTATTTATTGAGGATGAGAAGGGGTTCATGCTGGAGGTGCAAAGGGGGACTAAGAAAAGGTCAGTGATTTTTTTTTGTGGCAGTGGCATGTAGTAAATTAATCCATTGTTGAATATCTGGATATAAGAAAAAAGTATGTAATGGTTTCTTTGACCAATTCTACCAAAATAATTTTTCTTCATAAGACAACCTGATGAATATTGCTCATTCCTTCCGCCATACTATTTATGGTTCAAGTATAGGTGCACATTCTGGTGTTAGTCATTGGACTGTTCCTGTATTGTTTCAAATTGAAAAGGAGTTTATGTATACTTTAAAGAGTTTATAGGTTTTGATAAATGTATATGATTTTTTGTACTGTTTACCCCCACTATCTCTTGACCATCAGCCTTCTCCACAGCTAACTGACCTATCTGTTCCTCAGTACTGAATTGAGGTCAAGTAGAAGAAGCCATCATTCAAACAGCCATGGGGTGATTTGAAATTGTCATCTTCATTTTTTGTTTCTTCTGTCCCTCTCACTGTCTCTCACTCATAGACACACACACACACACACACACACACACACACACACACACACACACACACACACACACACACACACACACACACACACACACACACACACAAAGTAAGGAATAGGGGAGGGTTGTGCACTTGGATGAGTGAAAGACATCCCCTCATTTCTGCAAAGGCATTCCCTCCAGGCATCCCTACCCCAACTCCAAGACATGAATAGTCAGCTTCTTGGTCTCCACCAGAAAATGAGTACTGCCCAGTATGAGTTTGCCCAGCCTCTCCCTCTCCCCTGGGAGAAGTGAAGAGACATTGCTTCTTCACTCTGTCCCCTCTCTGACTGTTTCTTCCACTTCCAGGGTAGCAAATCAAACCCCAGTCACCTGAGATGCAGTTGGGAACCTGTCCCCTGCATCACAGAGCCAGGCTGATAAATGTTTAACAGTTGATGAATTTGATGAAACTGGGTAGTTTGCAGGTTGATTCTGCTAATGTTACAGGCTATTGTTATTACAAGTGCTGAAAAAGCTATTTAGGTCACTGTACTGAATGAATGAATGTTATGCTGCATGCATATGTGGCTGAAAAGGGTTGGTGACTGTTATTAAATATATCTGAAAAAAGGGGATAGACATTGTCTGGACAACTGGAGACTGATTGCTCTGTGGCACAATGATTATAAGATGCTAATGAAAATTTTACATTTAAGGATGACATATGTGATTCAGAGCATGTTAATATAGGACATTTATGGTGGTAAAGGTAAGGATGTATGTAAGAGAGCCTTTATTATAGTTAGTGAATTCATAGATATGAGTCAGAAAGGGAGTAAGGACATGAAGGTTGTTGCTGTGTCTTTCGGCTTATCCCGGTTAGGGGTCGCCACAGTGGAACTCCTGTCCGCTAATGTTTGGTAGTGGATTTATACGTGCCGAGTTACCAGCTCTGACGCACAACCTTCAATGAAGGTACGCCCATTCATGCATGCCTCCACACAGAAGATGCTCTAGCTGAGAATCGATTGGGACAACATCTTGCTGTGAGGCGACAACGCTACCGCAGGACACGTGTTAAGTTATAATATTAGAAACGCATTTGGTACCGTTTGTCATGTGAGGCTGTAGGAGATATTGAGATGCTATCATTCTGAGGATATATTTATTCAGTTTTTAAAAGGATCTATGAAGCTACTTATCTGATGCCATTAATAAATGGCTATTTTGGTAGGGAAATGTAGATACTGTGCATACTGAAATAAGACTATCCACCAAGTTCTCAGATGTTTGCTTTACTGAAGAATGGGGCCATGCTTCAGGTGACAGAAAATAAGTACTTGTGAAATCTATTTTAGGGAATGCTGTTTACATTCCTCATATGGGTCCTTATGCTGATGCCACAATTTTCACTGTTAAAAATACAACTTGGATGGAAGTGGGGATTGCTGTGTTACAGCTGGAATTGGGTAAGGAAGGTCTTTCTTTAAATAAAGATACATGTAAAGCTTTTGTACAGTTTGGACCACTGGAGGCCTATATTTCCCCAGCTTGGAACTTAAAATTTAGGCATACTCTTTTATTCATCTGAATGTATGATTTCTGGATAAAGGGAGATGGTGGAGTAGGCTTTTTTTCTAAGGTCATGGACTGCATTTAAAGTTTCACTTCATAAGAAAGTTTATTTGCTTAATACAGTTATCTTACTTATGTTTGCTTACCATTCAGAGTCCATACTTTGCTAGCACATGTTTTAAAACATGTTAACACAGTTGTTTCCTTTTTTTGGGTGGGGGTTTCCTGATTAAAAAATAACATGCTGAGTGTTTCCACCTCAGTCTCGCCCAAGAACAGAGTGGTGGGCAGCAGCATAGACTCAACATGGTGCCCTATAGGGCAAGAGTTGTACAGACCAGCCACTTTAGAATTAACTGTCATGCACAATATCTTCTAAATAAGAGAACCTAGAACACAGACTGCAGACTGTGTCAGGGTATGCCACTCAATGGTTTAACAATCGGCTCTAGGTGATTCAGTCATGTTGAATAATGTCACCCAAAATGGGCATGGGTATTTGCCAGTGAGAAGTAGGTTGAGGGCCTGGTCTAGTCCAACCTACCCCAGGGCCCCATGCTAACAGTAGGAAAGGTGTATGTGTCCCTGTTGGCCAGTGTGTGCCCACCATAAAGCCCAGCAGCCAAGGGTCAATAATACTGGCTGCCCTGTTGCCCAGCTTGGGTTACCTAGGATAGTTCTGTTGAGTGAAAGCTAGATGTAAAACCAATCAACTTGCCAAATATGAAATAAGAATTGCTACACTCAGTGACAGAAGACAGCTTGAAAGTGGATGACTTGATGGTAAAAAGGAGGATGGACATTCTCTGTATTCAAGAGACAAGATGGAAGGGCAGTGTAGCAAGGACACTTGGTTTAGGATACAGATTCTACTACTCAGAAGGAAGACAGACTAGAAATGGTGAGGGAATTGTGGTGAGGGAAAAGCTTCAGAAGACAGTGAAGGATGTCATCAGAATTAGTGACAGACTTATGGCGGTCAGACTCCAGTGTAAAGATAATGCGCTATACATAATCTCAGCCTATGCCCCACAACAGGGTTGTGATAGTGAAGTAAAGAGTGCATTCAGACAGCAGCTGCAGGACCTAATAGAAAAAGCAGGACAACATAAATTGTTGCTAATAATTTGTAACCTAAATGCACATATTGGGGCAGATAGAACAGAATATGAGAACTGCCTGGGTCCACATGGGTGGGGCAACAGGAATAAAGGAGGAGAGGCCATTCTAGACTTCTGTCTGACAAATGACTTGATGTTGGTCAACACATGGTTCAGCAAGACAGAGGCAGTCACAAGATCACATTCAAGAGTGGCCAACATGCAACTCAGATAGACTTCCTGCTAGTAAAGAAAAGGCACTGGGGTAGAACCAGTGTTTGCAAAAATCATTCTCATTGAATCAGTCAACCCACAGCATAAACCACTGGCTGCCGCAATCAGCTGCAAGCAGTGATCAGAAACGGCTCTAAGGTCTACAGAGACTAAGCTGAAGACCTGGAGGTTGACTGGAGAGAAAGTACAAGAGCTTAGGGAATTACTCAGGGCTCTAGCATCTCAGGAAAAAGAGCAAATAGGTGGAACTGAAGAAGAGTGGCAGAGCCACAAAACAGCATATGTAAGGACTATAGAACAGATATGCAGCCAAGCCAGGTATGGAAGCAAGGTACATAAGGAAAGCTGATGGTGTAATGCAGAAGTCCACGAAATCATCAAAAGAAAGAAGGAGTGCAGGAAAAAATGGGAGATAGAAAAGACAGTCTAGACTAAGAAGAAATACTGGTTGGCTAACAAAGAGACTAAGAGACGAGTTGCAATAGTTTCTGGAGAGTGACACAGTAGATGTCACAAAGAAACTCTATCAGGTTGCAAGGCAAAGGCAGAAAGATAAAGAAGATAGTCAGACACCCTTTATAAAGGATGCCAACAACAACTTGCTCACCAGTCCACAGGAAATAAAAAGCAGATGGAAGGAGTACTTCTAGCAGCTTCTGAATAAAGAAAACTCCAGAGACAGATGCTGTACTGCTGCAGACACAGCCTACAATGAAAATAAAGAGGAACCCACCCTAGATGAATTAAGAACAGCACTAAGGAAAAGGAAGTCAGGAAAAGTAGCAGGCTCAGATGAGGTCACAGCAGATATGATCATCATAATGTTGGGTGAGCTAGGGGAGAAATGACTGCTGAGGGGGGTCTATGTCAATTGGTTAAAGGACTAAATTGTCAAAATCCAAATGGTTGAGACCATACGGTCAACGATTTGGTTCTCTGAACCATTCTGACTGAGATTGCTGTACAATAGCGATCAGGGAATTTACCCTATTTCCCACTTTAGTGTTACTTTGGAGTTGATATAAGTAATTAGCAGGGGTATGGTGGTGCAAGGGGGCTTGCTCTTACAAAAACATTGTTTGTGTTAGTGGGTGTTGTGTGGCTTTATGTCAGTTTTTTGAT
The DNA here is from genome assembly GCF_019279795.1 of Protopterus annectens. NCBI lineage: Eukaryota > Metazoa > Chordata > Ceratodontiformes > Protopteridae > Protopterus > Protopterus annectens. Next base: position 493,956,909 of record NC_056748.1, read on the forward strand.
TAACTGCTTTGTCAACCATATGAGTTTTGACAATTTTTTTTTCTATAAACTGACATGGAGCCCCTGTGGGTACTTATAGCAGTATGGAGAAAAAAGTGTATCCCATATGACTGGAGAATAAACATACTGGTACCAGTTTACAAGAACAAAGGAGGCATCCACAACTGTGGGTAGTACAGAGGTATTAAACTCCTGTCACACTGCATGAGAGTTTTGGAGGAAGTAAATGGCAAATTAATATGCAGAGTAGTAGAAGGTAAGATGGTAGATGAGCAGTTCAGATTCACAGGATACAGCCCAACTGACCCAATCTTTGCAGTGAGACAGATAGTTCAGAAGAAGCTAGAGATGAAGAAAGAGTCCAACTGGGTATTCCTAGAATTGTGGAATGCATAAGACAAGGTCCCAAGGAAGCTGATTTGAGCAGTCTTGTAGTGCTTTGAAGTCCCAGAAACACTGGCAGAATTAGTGCAGGCTATTTACAAGGACCCAACGATTCAAGTAAGAACAGTGTTCGGACTCTCAGAGGGGGTTCCCGTTGGGTGTGGGTGTGCATCAGGGTTCTGCTCTGAGTCCACTGGTGATGGACTACATTAGCAAACAGGACAAAAGGAACAGATCGACAAAGTTGCTGTATGCAGATGATGTGGCATTACACGCAGAGTCTGAGCAATAACTTCAGCAAAGGAAAGAGGAATAGAATGCAAAACTGAAGGCACATGGGATAAAACTGAATACAGAAAAGACCATTGTAATGGCAGCAAATGGGGAAATCAAAAGAAGCTGAGAATTGAGATATGAAGGGAAAATAGTGGAATAGGTTAACAGCTTCAGATATCTGGAAGGGTTGGCTGAGAAGAAGGAAAGTCTGAATGAGGAAGTCAAAGCTAGAAACAGAAGGGCTGTAGCCAGCTGTCACAGAGTTTCTAGAGTAGTGTATGACAGAAGAATGTCAAAGTAAGGTGTACAAATCAGTGGCGCAAATAGTACTAGTGTATGGTACAGAAAGCTAGAGGTGACAGAGATGAAGTGCCTGAGATAGGTAGTAGGATACACACTATGGGTTTAGATGGAGAAATGAGGACATCAGAGGAGAACCCAGAGTAGCTCTAATTGCAGAGAATGTAAACGAGAGCAGATTATGGTATTTTGGGCACATGTGTAGAAAAGAAGACAATTGGGGGAAGAAGATTTGGAACAAACAGGAAGAAGGCAAATGGAAATTAACATGCCCAGCAAAGAGATAAATGGATTTTGTGAGACAGGACCTGAGACAGTCAGGTATGAATGTTGATGAAGATAGGATAGTGGCAATGAGTCAAGAGAGGTGGCAACAGTTGACATGACACTCTAATCCCATGTAGAAAATGAGAAAAATGGAGTTGATGATGATGATAATGATGGTTCTTGATCAAACCCAATTAAAAGGAAGATTATGTAGAATGATTATAAAAAGGGGGGTTGAAATTGATTGATCATGTTTATTTTGCTTCCCTGCATCTACATTTTATGTAAATGAACCAACAGTATAATGCTCATTTTTTCCTTAGTGTTGACAGAAATTATTCATGGTTATATGCCTCCAATGAAAAAAGAAAGCTCTTTGATAAAATTGTTTCTGTTACAAGTATGGTTGGCAAATTGGTGAATGGAAGGTGAACATGCATGCACTCAGTAGAAATAAGGTTGTAGTGTGTCAAGGAGCTATTTATTATCATATCTATACATGGGCTGATGTCGCTTATCAGAAAAAGGGATTGTATTTACATGAATCAGGTGAAGTATGAACATATTGAAGAATGAATGTTGCATAGTGACAACATTTAATTAAATTCCTTATGAAAAGTGTAATCAAAAACAAAAACAGCAAAGGTTGTATTGTAAATTGTTAGCATCTGAGACATGGTTCAAAAATCTTGATAATACATTTGGGGAAAAAGCCTTTTACAGTCATTTATTCTGTGATTTTAATTTGGCAACTAAACTTGTTAAAGTATTCACAGGCAATAAAAGTCTTTTTTCAGAATATGTACGATAGAATTAACATGGTTGTTATAAGGTAGGTTATTTTGATATTCTGTCTTCAGCAGAAGCTGTTAAACATGATTAAGATATTTTTTAGTAGTTTATGCCTAAGATGGATTGCCAGATGCAGGCATATTTTATTTAATAAATTTGAAATAATACTGATGTATTGAGAAATTAAAGTGCTGGTTGTGGACGAAAGGTTGAGAAGGGTGACAGGATTTGTTGTGTTACTGTATTGTGTCGTTTATATCAGCAGTAATACCAGGCTAAGGTACTTGACTTAAAAATGTAATTAATTTCTTCTTTCTTTTCTCTGCTACTCATTGTGGTCTGTGTGTTGCTGTTTTGGTTTAGGAATTTGTGATTTCTTTGCCTTTTTAAATATAAAAGAACAAGGAATTACTTTTAAAGTGTGCTTGTTCTCCAGACTTGCTGTCTTCTCTTGTGAATATAACAAAAATGACGAAAGAAGAGGAACTGCCTTTCTTCTGAGCTGTAATTACTACAGTCTCTAATGGACTTTATGGCTTACAGTACAAATCACTAAGCCACAAAAGGGTGGATTCATGGAGATAATGTAGACATGGATGTACAGTGGAAATTACAGTTGTTTTAACTACGTGTTTTCTCCAGGACAGTAAGAGGAGGGCAATGTCACGTAATGAGTATTTGGGGATGTGGAAAACATTTTAGGTGACTTTGGAGAATGGGGAAAACAGTCATAGGGAAGGAAATAGAGAGAGCGACAGAGAATATTTTTTAGAAAAGGAGACTAGTTTACAGCAAGAAACTGAGGAATTGTGGGATAAGCATGAAGAAATGATTGTTATAGTAAACTACTCCTTTTGTGGGTGGGTTGGAAAAAATGAAAAAGTGTATATGTTTTGTGCAAAGATGATGAAGTAAGAAAAACAGTATATAATGCTGGTAAATTGGTGTCATGATTTACTGCAACGTGAAAATGAGGAGAAACATGGCAGAATGTGAGATTTATATGGTAAATATTAAAAAAGTTAAAGAATATTTTATAGAGAAAGAAGTCAACAGTAAAGTGTGAAAAGATTATTCTTTCTGGAAAATGACGAAGAAAGCAAAATGCATCACGTTCAGTTTAGTAGATGACTAGAGAAAACAGCATAGGCAGGAATATTTAACAAAAATATGCATTATGCGTTAGCATAGGCAGGGATATTTAACAAAAATAGCACATATGCGTTTGAGAAAAAAACATAAAGAGATTCTAAATGTGTGGTAAAACTAGAAGGAAGTAGAAAAGATGATGGAAAAAATAAATATAGAGAGAATTTACTGAAGGAGAGTTGGGAATTATGTGAAAATGGGACTTGCTGCATCTTGATGGGTACAAAATAGACAAGATTCTGTCTGGTGTAATTTAACTTGATAATGTTGAACTGTCCAGTCTCTGTTTTCTAGAGGACATTATTGATGGTGCAGTTTCTAAGTGTACACCAGCAATGATTAACTTTTTTTGCTTATTCCTTTGTCTTTGTACTGGTTAACTCTGGGGATGGTACCTCTCTCTCTCTCTCTCTATATATATATATATATATATATTATATATATATATATGTGTGTGTGTGTGTGTGTGTGTATGTGTGTGTCTGTATACATATATATATATACATACACAGTGGATATAAAAAGTTTACACACCTCTGTTAAAATGCCAGATTTTTGTGATATAAAAGATAAGACCACAATAAAACAATTCAAAACTTTTCCCATCTTTAATGTGTGATCTATAACCTATACAATTCAATTGAAAAAAAAAATCTGTTAGGGGAAAAAAATATTAAAAAAATAAAAAACATACAGTAAGCTGGTTGCATAAGTGTGCATACCCTTAAACTAATACTTTGTTGAAGCACCTTTTGATTTAATTACAACATTCACCTGGCATCAATTAAAGAGACTCTGATTAACCCCAAATAAAGTTCAGCTGTCCTAGTAGGATTTTCCTGACGTACACAACATTGGCTATACCATGGAACACAGTGAAGACAGTCATCAAAAAGTGGAGAATATGTATTACAATGTTCAGTCTTCATGGGTAGGAGTCTATCAGCACGGCACATCTTGACTTGGCAATATTAGCCCACTCTTCCTTGCAAAAGCACTCCATATCTGTCAGATTGCAAGGGCATCTCTTCTGCACAGCCCTGTTCAGGTAACCCCACAGATTTTCTATTGGATTTAGGTCTGGGCTCTGGCTGGGCCATTTCAAAACTTTAATTTTCTTCTGGTGAAGCCATTCTTTTGTAGATTTGGATGTATGCTTGGGGTCATTGTCATGTTGAAAGGTGAAATTCCTCTTCATCTTCAGCTTTCTAGTAGATGCCTGAAGGTTTTGGGCAAAAGTGACTAGTATTTGAAATTGTTCATAATTCCCTCCACCTTGATTAAAGCCGCAGTTCCAACCAAAGAAAAGCAACCCCAAAGCATGATACTGTCACCACCATGCTTCACCATGGTGATGGTGTTCTTTTTGTGATGCGAAGTGCTGTTTTTGCTCCAAACATACCATTTGGAATTGTGGCTAAAAAGTTCAACCTTGGTCTCGTCAGGCCATAGCACATTTTCCCACATGCTTTTGGGAGACTTGATGCATTGTTTTGCAAATTTTAGCTGGGCCTGGATGTTTTTCTGTGTAAGAAAAGGCTTCCGTCTTGCACCCCTACCCCCATAGCTCAGACATATGGAGAATACGGGAGATTGTTGTCACATGCTGTACACAACCACTACTTGCCTGAAATTCCTGCAGCTCCTTCAGTGTTGCTGTAGGTCTCTTGTCAGCCTCCCTGACCAGTTTTTGTCTTGTCTTTTCAGCAATTTTGGAGGGACGTCCAGTTCTTTGCAACATCACTGTTATCCCATATTTTCTCCACATTTTAATGACTGTCTTCACTGTGTTCCATGGTATATCCAATGCTGTGGAAATTTTTTTTGTACCCTTCTCCTGACTGATACCTTTGTACAATGAAATCCTTTTGAGCTTTGTAAGCTCTCTGCAAACCATGGCTTTTGCTGTAGCAGGCAACCAATAAATGTCAGGAAAATCCTACTAGGATAGCTGAACTTTATTTGGGGTTAATCAGAGTCTTGTTAATTGATGGCAGGTGTATACCCAAGAAGACTGAATGCTGTAATTAAATGAAAAGGTGCCTCAACAAGATATTAATTTAAGGGTGTACACATTTATGCAACCAGCTTATTGTGCATTTTTTATTTTTTATATGTTTCCCCTAACAGATTTGTTTGTTTTTCAATTGAATTGTACAGGCTATAGGTCACATTAAAGGTGGGAAAACTTTTGAAATGATTTATTGTGGTCTCATTTTTTATATCACAAAAACCTGGCATTTTAACAGTGGTGTGTAAACTTTTTATATCCACTGTGTGTGTGTGTGTGTGTGTGTGTGTGTGTATATATATATATATATATATATATATATATATGGTTCTACCTGACATAATCGAAACCCCAGAACACCGACAACACAATCACCGACACCACATAATCGACAGTGCAGAAACACGAAATCTCACATGCCCGACAACAAAATAACCGACGGTACACAAACACGAAACCGCATACACTGCACACACCACAATAACAACAATCAACAAACAAAACACATCCCCTGCCCAAAAACCACACACACAACACAAGCACACCAAAATCCCTACAAACCCACACTAAACCTCACATACACAACTATCTACAACCCTAACCCAAACCCTAACCCTAAGGTCCGTCACTATCGCATACTCAGCTAACCCGTGCCCTAACCCTAACTCACTTAACCCACCCCTAACCCAAAGACTATCACTACCGCACACTTACCTAACCCAGTCCCTAACCCTAACTCACTTAACCCACCCCTAACCCAAACACTATCACTACCGCACACTTACCTAACCCGCGCCCTAACCTAACTCACTTAACCCGCCCCTAACCCAAAGACTATCACTACCACACACTTACCTAACCCGCGCACTGACCCTAACTCACTTAACCCACCCCTATCCCCACAGACCGTCAATATCCACACTTACCTTACTCGCACCCTAACGTCCGTCACTACCGCATACTTACACAGCCTTTTCCCATGTCGGCATCCTCGGCGTCGGTGTTTTCATCCATCGTGTCGGTCTTCTGCATTGTCGATCTTCTGGCGCTCGCGATTCGCTTGTCGGTGTTCTGGAGTGTCGACTATCTCAGGTAGAACCATATATATATATATATATATATATATATATATATATACACACACACATATCTATCTATATACAGTATCTATATCTATGTCTTTCTCTGTGTGTGTGTGTGTGTGTGTGTGTGTGTGTATATATATATATATATATATATATATATATATATATATATATATATATACACACACACACACACACACACACACACACACACGTATGTACATATATAAAGCCTGATGGTGGTGCTAGGGCTTTCACCTACTGAAAATCCTTGCATTTGATTTTTTTATCAGGTTAAATTCCTGAGTAGTTCTACTAAGTGGGCTTGTTCCTCACCACATCTTAACTTGACTTGTCATAGTGGAAATACCAAAATGTACTGATTGACTTAGTACCAAGGTTAGATGGAACAGGATGTAACTTTTATTTGAATGTGATAGAAAAGAATAACCTAATGCTTTATTTTTTAATCATAATAATAGCAACAATAATAATAATAGTTATAATTGTTTAACAATGGGATAGGAGATACAAGAATTACACAAAGAGTAATAACTATACTTAGAAAGAAGGAGTCAGGCAAACTTTAGATAAATGGAGACCAAAAGCATTGTGTCAAAGAGATTATAATATTTCTGATGATAATAATTAGGGAAATGCAATATTACTTAAGTAAGGGAGATGTGTAATGTAAATTAGTAGGTTATAAATTCCACAGAACATTTATAATCTACAGCAAATAGTGGTATGGGAGCTAATGAAAGAATATGAAATTGGTAAGAATTGTTTGAATTTATGTAAGAATATGTATAACACCACCGTGTTAATTCCTTTAGTGAATAGCTAATTTGAGGAGGAGGTGAAGATTGGAAAATAATTATGCAGGGGTTCTCATTACATGGGATACTGTTTGCTTTTGTTATGAATGGGCTAATACATGAGGTAAGGAGTAAATTGCAAAAGGGGAAATGTCTGAGGCAGTGTTCTACTGCTATTTTCATATGATTATCTGTCATTGTACATTTGGGGCATGCTTCTGATAACACACAAGATCTTATATACTGTCTAGCCACAACCAGATTCCAACCCTTATTGTAACTTCTATGCCAACTTTTTTCTCCTGCTTTATCTCTATATAAGGGTCACTGTCTCTATATGAGGGTCACTTGCTTGCTTTCCCATTCTTATTCTGAAGGGGTGTAACAAGTTACTACTCTATCTTCTTCTTGTTAAATATATCAGTCTGCACTCTACACTGTATCTATATATTCTCCCTCCTTCCACATTTTCTGTAGTGCTTTTAAATGTAGGCATTTTTCAATATTACATAATCAGTCAGATACATTTTTACAGACACAGGATGTAACAGTTTTCCTAAAACTAAATGAATTTCTACATGTGTAAGGGAAAACTGTTTTTTTTTTGTCTTAATGAATATATATATATATATATATATATATATATATATATATATATATATATATATATTACCTCCACTTTTTTATTTATTACTAATCTTATGCTTGTACATCAGGTGACCCATGACAAGAGTAATTAATGCTTCCAGAATCTAGCAGGACTTTAACCTTTGTGCCTTCTAAAAACACAGTATACTCTATTAGCTTGGTTGTAACAGAGTGCCATAGTGCCAATGTAATTGTCTTAAACTTTATTTTATTATTGAATTTCAGTTTTCATGTTAGCTACATTATTTTCATTACTAATAGCACAGAACTTTACAATTATGTCCTCTCCCCCACATTGAAAAAAAATAACACACTTCTACTCTGTATATTTCAGAGAAGAAAGTACATTTCTCGCTGAGTTTCAGGCTTAGAAGCTGAGAATTCAATTCTGAACATTGCACCATTAGATAATAAGTATTCCACTAAAGTTACTAGATTATCAGAGTTCTTGGGATAACTTTACAAAGCCCATGTTCTTATGTTACCAGGCAAAACTATGTAAACCTGCTTACTGCTAAGATTTCTAACATTTTCAATGTACTAATGTTAGGTTCTAGCCAAAGCTTTGAAATATGCTTTAAATCATGCATTTTTATCTATATCAATGTATCTGCTTTAAAGTGTAGTTGTAAAATAGTATTACCTGTACCTCAGGGGTTATTTCAGCCCTAGCCAAAAGTTCCTTCTTAAAGGACCACTACGGGCAAATGATGAAGAAAACATATTTTTTTTATCTTGCCATGATTTACTACACCTCCCAAAACTGCCTTCAGCAAAATAAGTACTCATTCCTAATTTTATTTTGTTTTTACTCTCGTCTGCCCTCATGGGGGCAGACATGGTGATTCCTTTGGAAAGCTAAATCTGTCCCATAATGCAGACTGTGAGGACAAATAGCCCTACCATTTGTTGTCAGACTAGACTTCTATTCACTTAGAATGGAACTCCTGAAAAAAACTGCCAAGTTTGAGAGTCTGCAGCTCATGTGTCATTGACTGGTATGCACTGAGTTTTACAAATGTTCCTACTGATGTACTACACATTCACTGAAAGAAACTTGCAAAAGTGTCAACAAATTACTGAGATAAAAAAGACTTTTCACAAGGAGCAGTTTTGCAAGTTTCAGTTCCTGGCCAGGTTACTCCTCCCATCTTCCCTCCTTCAGTGGGCTACAGTCTCACATTTCCAGCTTTGCTAGATTTAACTATTTAGTCAGCTTTGCATGACAATAGACATAAAAAATAGCTTGGTGTGTCACTAAAACTATTCCATTTTGTGTCTCTTCACTTCTGAATAGCATTTCCCAAGAATAAAAAAAAAAAAAAAAAAAAAAAAAAAAAGGCAAACTCATCAGTCCAGAGTTTAGGCCAGTCTATCCATTTTTTTTAAAAATGGGCACAGTAAAATATTCAACTTGTAATGCATCTTGGCTGCTGACATGGTTATCTTTACATAGTTATTCTCTTATAGTACAACCTGAACTTATGGTATTTAATGATAAATTTTACAACAGTTCTCAGTTTCTTAACAATGACCTCCCAAGCTTCTGATGTGACCTAGTACTTTCTTACTATTGCTTTATGTAGTTTGTCTTAGTTGTATACTTGTAGCATGTTTCTCATCCTCTCAGCAACAGACTCCTGGAGAAGTATATACTTGTATTGAAAGAGTACCAGCAGCTGTAGCAGTGATACCACACTCTAAAACAATGCACTCAAACATAGTACTGACAAACACAAAGGAATGTATATGTCTGAATCAAGCAGTGATGAAATTGCTAGGGACTTCACTGAGCAAAATTTTACTCTTAATCTCTCCATTTCATAATGCATAACATTCGCACCACACTTACAAAGGCACACCTCCACCTTCCACAAACACAGCAACCCACACCCACACGACTGCTACAGTTTCTCCTTTCAGTTATAGCAAGCCAAGAATAACACTTTTTAATAAGGATACCTACCAGGCAAGTCTGTATAGTGCACTTGGTCTACCTGCATCATCACAGCTCGGGCCCCCCCCCAGCAACTGCAACATTGCCAGATACAACCACTGGTATGGTCCGGTTTCTCCCTACCATTATTGCAAGCCAAGAATAACACTTTTTAATAAGGATACCTACCAGACAAGTCTGCATAGCACACTTGGTCTACCTGCATCATTGCAGCTCGGGTTCCTCCCCCACAGCAACTGCAACATTGCCAGATAAAACCACTGCTACAGTCCGGTTTCTCCCTACAGTTATTGCAAGCCAAGAATAACACTTTTTAATAAAGATACCTACCAGACAAGTCTGCATAGCACATCATCGCAGCTTGGGTCCCCCCCTCCGCCCAGCAACTGCAACATTGCCAGATAAAATCACTACTACGGTCCGGTTTCTCCCTACAGTTATTGCAAGCCAAGAATAACACTTTTTAATAAGGATACCTACCAGACAAGTCTGCATAACACACTTGGTCTACCTGCATCATCGCAGCTCGGGTCCCCCCCCCCCCCAGCAACTGCAACATTGCCAGATAAAATCACTGCTATGGTTTGGTTTCTCCCTACAGTTATTGCAAGCCAAGAATAACACTTTTTAATAAGGATATCTACCAGGCAAGTCTGCATAGGTGACTGGATATTTACAGTTCTTGTTATTAGCAGATGTGGTCCTTAAACAGTTATGTTTTAAACATTGTGACTGGTTATTTACATTTCCTTTTACAGCACATTTGTTACTTTTACTAGTTATTTTTTAAACATTGTTTTGGCCGGCATGCACACCTGCAAGGCCCCCTTCCCCCAGGCAACTATAGCTTTGTCTATTGCCACTGGGTGGCATAACTTAACAATATACTTGCTGTATTTTGTCCCAAACAAATCTGCCTCCACACTGAATACTTGTAAAGTAAGGCAAGTACCAGTTACTTGCTGTATTTTGTCCCCCAGATAGATTTACCTTCCTTTGTATTACTTGCACACCAAGGCCTTAAAGTAGTATTTCTGGAAGTAACTGCTTACACTCCTAATTTCCTGCTTCTACCTCTTCCTTGCTTACACTTACATTACAGCTCCAAGGCTTCCACTTCTTATGCTGATTACTTTTCTTTGCAGTTTTCTGTGAGGGGGCGGGCCAGATCTCTACCTGCTTTTTCTAGTTATACCTTCCCCCATTTTGTATCTCCCTCCTTTAACTACCTACTCCCCCATGCACATTAACTAGTCTATATTAGTGGGTCTCCTTGAGCGGCGCCCTTTTGAAAGTTATCTTTTGGCCTGCTTGTGGTGAGGAAGCTTCCCTAGACCTTTTTCAGTGTGACTGCATCAGTATAAGTAAATTAAAGTAGTACAATACAGCCAAACAGACACATTTGGTGTAAACAGAAACAAGTGGAAAGATACATTTGGTGTACAAAGAAAAAAAGCAAGTAAGCCCATTGATATAATTGGAGTTAGTGTTAGCCTCGCTGCGCTCAGGCTCACTCTGCTCCTCTCCCTGCTTCCTATTTCCACCCGCCCCCACTGGTGCTACATTTCAACCTAACTTAGCCACACCCATCATGCTAACCACCAATCACTGAATCTGCCCCAACCCTCTACCCATTTCCTTCTCTTCCACTATTCCACATCCTGTAAAGCACAGTCTTCCATCTAACTACCTTACAATCACAAGCAACACCTCTCATCATCCACCACACCCACCCCATCCCAAGCGGATTTCTCACTCATGACCAAACCCAACCAAACCATGCCCAAACTACCCAAACCCACATACATACACCTCTTACTATTGCTTCTAGGTGTATCCACACTCCCACTGCTAACTTCTATCACCAACCACCAAAAACAACTTAATTTTATCCATATACCAAGAAAAACTACTTCCACTGACATTATTACAGCACACCCTTTTACTCAACTAGTCCCACATCACTACCAAACCTTCTTTATTCACCACTATGCACACAGATCACAGCCATAACACTACCAGTCTCAAACAACTATAAAGAACTTTAAGACCCTAAACAAACTACTCAAACTCTATTTTTACCTCAGAACCTAACTCATTAGCTGCTGTGATATACACCCAAACCCAGGCCCACAAAATCTATGAGCCACAACCCTCAACCTGAATGATACCCTACTCCAGCGAGACAAATCCATGCTCCTCATTTTAAATTTAAATGTCAAGTATACTAAACAAAGTCCACGACCTTCATGCACTACTCTCCTTTTATCAACCTGAGATAGTCATACTAACAGAGACTTGGCTTAAACCAGGCAACCACAACAATGAAATCACTCCACCAGGTTACAATATAATTCGTAGTGATAGAATAGGTAAAAAAAGGGGGGGGGGTGTTGCTGTAGTGTATAAATCTCACATCATCCTTGAGAAAGTAGACATAACAACCCTAAACCTCATAAAGTTGAACTCACTCTAACAAAACTAAAACTTAATGATAATAAACACATCAACATCATAGGGTGCTACATCCCTCCAGGCAACAATATCCCTATTACATAAAAACTCCTAGAATGGATATCTAACTCACTCCCCCAGGAAAGCATAGTATAATGAGACCTTAATACTGATTGGCAAAACTGTTCCAGTCATAAGCCACTCTCCCATATTAACCTACATGGCCTAACCCAATTCATCACTTCCCCCCACAATAATAGACAAGAGAACCAAACTTCAATCCACTCTAGATTGGATACTCGTATTCCACCCATCACTGATATCCCTAGCAGGGTGTTTACCAGACACCAAGTAGTTACCAAGCCACATTCTTACTCAGATCAAAATCACCACAACTGACCCAAATATCTACATGCCTAATTAGAAACAAAAAACACTTTAACTGCTTCATCTTTATAAACAACCTAAAAATGTGCAACTGGACCCCCCTAGAAACCTACCTCTTGATGAAGCTGTACTATATTTCAATACTACCTTCTTAAACACCCTTAATCATCACACCCCCTCCAGAACAACAAGAATTAAAACTAAATATGCCCCCTGGTTAGCCCCAGACACAAAATCCCTCCTCAAAAAAAGAAACAAGGCCTGGATCAACTACCTAAACAGTAAATCTCAACTGAACTGAACCTGGTTCAAGGCTCCTGAGAGCACCCCGGCACTATCAGGTTTCATCTAATATCATGCGTTCCGGCCCCAAAACCCGGACCACACCACAAAAGGAGGGGGTGTATCCATATTCATCAAGGATACCCACACCTCCAGGTTGGTGGCTACGCACAAAGCATCGGAAACCATCCAGGTGCAATTAACCATAGGCAAAACTGCTCTACAATTTGTAGCATGCTAGAGGCCACCCTCTCAAACTCAGGAAACCCACACAGCCTTCCTGAAGACACTGGAGGGTATAAATGTATCACCAAACACCATCATATTGGGTGACTTCAACTACCCGAATATAGACTGGGAACATTACTCAAGCCCAAACTTTCTAGCCCAAAGGTTCCTGGAGTTCATAAATTCAAATGCCATGGAATAACTAGTCACCGTCCCCACAAGAGGAGAAAATATAGTAGATCTCATCATCACGAACATGGGGACAAAATGCTCCACACCGGAAGTATATCCCTCATTGGTGAGATCAGATCATAAACTAATCTCACTAGAAATCCACATCCCCCACCCCAAACAAAAAAGACCACAGTGAAGAACTTCTCTAAAGCAAACTTCACACTATTCAAGACAGGTGTGGTATCCTTCAAGGCCCCCGAGCCAATGGAAACCACAACCCAAGCTGCAGAAGCCCTTACAAATGCCTTCTATGAACACCTTCAGGACTGCATGGATCAGGCAATCCCAAATAAAACCAAGACTCGTTCCACCAAGGGCAAACGTCCAGTCTGGTGGACCCCAGCCATAAACAAACTTTACAATAAGAGGAGAAAGCTATTACATGATAGAGCAAAATCCCAAAAAGGGAAGGCATCTTTGATCAGCACTAGCAAGAAACTACGATCCCTCATAAAATGATCCAAGGCCAACTTTGAGAGAAAAATTGCCATAGATTCAAAAGACAATCATAAGGCCTTCTTCAGCTATGTCAGAAACCTGGGTGGAAACTCCCAGATATGCTCAGAATTAGTCCAAAATGATACAAAAATCACTGAACCCACAGACATTGCCAGCATACTGGCAGACAGGTTCAGCACAAACTTCACCCCCCTCTCCCCCCCAAAAGGAGAGATAACTATCCCAACTGAGTGTAGCCTCCCAGACATCTCAAATGCGCAGGTGAAAGCTGCTCTCTTTAAAGCTAAAAACACAGCATCAATGAGACTGGATGGGGTCCCCGGCTGTGTGCTACATGAACTTAATGAAGAACTAAACCCGCACATAAGGCAGCTGTTTAATCTTAGCCTCACCACAGGATATGTGCCCAAGGAGTGGCGTACGGCAACTGTGGTCCCACTCCACAAAGGCGGTGCCTCTACGGACCCTGGTAATTACCACCCCATAAGCATAACAAGCCTGGTCTGCAAAGCTATGGAGAGGATCATAATGGAACTCATAAACAAGGACATAGGGGACTTGCAGACCTTGGACCCAACCCAATTTGGCTTTGTCAAGGGCAGATCTTGCCTTTTGAACTTGGTCGACTTCTTCGAAACAGTCACCAAGGCCATTGATGAGCGAAAGGCAGTCCATACAGCCTACCTTGACCTTGCAAAAGCTTTCGACACAATACCCCACTCGGGTATTATAGAGAAACTTACCAGCTTAAATGTAAACCCATATGTCACAAGATGGGTTGCAAACTGGCTAAAGGACAGAACCCACAGGGTTAGAGTTGCTGGAGCCATGTCAGACTCCAAGCCGGTTACAAGTGGAGTCCCACAGGGCTCAGTCCTTGGCCCCCTATTGTTCGGCATCTACTTCTCAGAAGTACAGGCAAACATAGGAGGACTATGGCTGACAAAGTTTGCAGATGACTGCAAACTGGGTGCCACAGTGGATAGTACATCGGACGCAGACATCCTTCAGAGGGGTCTCACGGAAACTGATAGCTGGTGCCAGAGCCATGGCCTGAAGTTAAGCAAAAAGTGTATAGTCATACCCTTCGGGAAAAACAAGGTAACCCCAAGCTACCATATAGGTGGCAACCCACTAAGCACAGAAGAGGTTATCAGGGACCTGGGGACCCAGGTTGACAGTGGCCTCTCGTTTGACACTCACGTTGCTAAAGTGGTTCGAAAGACCTTCTACATTGCCCACCTGATCATGAAGGGATTCACATCCAGATCAAGTGAGGTCATTGTTCCCCTGTACTCTTCACTTATCAGACCAATGATCGAGTACAATGCCCCATTCGGGATGTATCTCACCCGACACCTGTAGCAATTGGAGAGACCCCAAAAGTTCCTCACCAAAAGGATAAAGGGACTCCAAAACCTGTCATATGCTGCCAGACTGAAGAAACTCCAACTCTATTCAGTTGCATACCGTCTGCTCAGAGGTGACCTGTGCCTGACATACAAGGCCATGACCAACCCAGAATTAATGGACATGCTCCACCTCAAAAAAAACAAATCCACCAAAACCACTAGAGCAAGAGACTTAAACCTTAGCATGGATATAAATAGGATGTGCTGGAGGGATAGATTTATCACCCAAAGACTCCCCATGCTGTGGAATAAAATCCCGGTCCATGTGAGGCAGAGCACCTCGCTGGCTCTTTTCAAGAGAAATCTTGACCGGTGGATGGGAGATCGTAGGTTTACCCCGGGAATCATCTCTGTGTCACTACTGGACAGAGGCAAAACAAACTAATGGGCACAGTATTTTTAACATAAGGGGCAGCGTAAGCCACATAACTTTGGGCTAGGCTTATAAATGCCCTAGGGCAGTTAGCCTAGTATAAACCTATGAACCTATGAACCTATGAACAAATAAATATATGTTGAACTACATAACAAAACCAAAAAACTCACCAAAACAGACAAAATATCTTGCTACCAAAAGTTACAGGATAAGCACAGGAACAACCCACAAAAATTTTGGGCAGCAATTAACTCTATTCTACAACCAGGTAAAACAACTACCCCAACCCTAAAAATAGATGATAACCAAGAAGACATCCCCACACAATTTAATAAATACTTTACGGAAACCATCCAGACCCTTGCAAACAACCAACCCTATGACAACATCCACATCCCTCAAATCCACCCCACACCCCCAGCTAACAATTGCCTCAAGTTCAGCTTCCACCCAGAACCAACCAAATCCATTGAAAAACTACTCTGCAAGCTCAAACCAACGTGTCTAGCTGCAGGTAAATTACCCGCTGAATACCTCCACCTGGCTGCAGAAGCCATATCATATCCTGTCTCCATCCTAATTAACAGGTCCATCTCCGAGTGTATAGTACCCAAGCTATGGAAAATATTACATATAATCCTTCTACATAAAGGGGGAACCTCCCTGGAACTCAGTAACTACTGCCCTATATCCATACTACCCCCTTTATCTAAAATTTTAGAGAGGGTAATACACAAGCAACTAATGAAATATCTCCTAGAAAATAATCTAAAAGCAACACAACAACATGGCTTTAGACCCTTCCATAGCACCTCCACCGCACTAACAGAATTCACCAACATTGTCAATACTCACAGAAACAATGGACTCCTTGTATCTGCCACCTTCCTTGACTTGTCCAAAGCATTCAATATGGTTAACCACAATAAACTCCTTCTTTCACTAGCAACTCTAAACCTTACCACCCCTGCCATCTCCTGGTTCAAAAACTACCTAGAGGGAAGGAAACAAGCTGTTATGTGGAAAAACCAACTCTCCCCCTCCCTACCGGTCTCCCTAGGAGTACCCCAAGGTCCAATCCTGGGGCCACTTCTTTTTACCCTCTTCACCAATCAGCTCCCGAACAGTATTCCTAAAGCCTCAATAGTGCAATATGCAGATGATACCACCATAATATGTGCAGCCAAATCAATGGACATCCTTCACTCCCTAACTCAAGAATGCTTTTCCCTAGCAGAAACTTGGATTACAAACCAAAGGCTCATTCTGAACCCAAGTAAAACAAAGCTAGTACTCTTTAGCTCCCACAGAGCCACGCCTCTCACTGATTCTTTCTTCATCTCCTCCTTTAACAAGACCACAATCACTCCCACAAATCATATCAAATTATTAGGGGTTGAAATAGATAATCACCTTAGATTTTACCTACATATTTCTATAACCATAAAAAAGTACATACAAAACTTGGCCTAATGTATCGCAATAAAAAAATTCCTCACTGACCACTCCAAAACTACAGTAGCGAAGACTCACCTACTATCCACCCTACTTTATGCCTCCCCCATGCTTACAAATCTCCACAAATCTGACCTAAACAAACCTGATAGTTGTTATAATAAGATAGCCAAATTTGCTACAACCTCTCCCATCAGAACACATCACTGTGAATGCCAAAAAAAACTCAATTGGCTAGAACTACCACTACTACTTCAACTCAATCAACTATCACTAGCCCACAAAGTAATACATAACTCTGAAAACACCCCAGCCCTACAAAATCTTTTGCAACCCTATACAACCACCAGGCCCTTGAGGTCTAGCACAGAAAACATCCTCAAAGTAACCAAATATAACAATGAAGCTGGTAAGTCTGTCTACAGCCACTGTATTGCAAAAACCTGGAACTCCCTTCCTGCCCACATAACTGACAACAAATCCCCATCACAGTTCAAGAAACTTGTTAAAACTCACTTTTTGAATAATCAACTGTGCTCCTGTATCCCCCCGGCTAATGTCTCATTAGAACACTTCACCTAACTTAAGTAACTCTGCTAAACCAACCAATCATAGTACTGTGCCCACTTAGGACTGTTAATCTACTGCTCATCCCATCTCTCCAGGAGTTAGGGAAAACTACCCCAGCAATGTTGAGCTCTCCATAAGCAACTAAAACCAGGAGAAGACATATAGTGAATCAATTTGTTATCCTTCTCAACTATAGCGAGCATCATCTGCTCTCTCAGAGCCTTATTCTACGTCTCTCTGCTTTTACTCTGATAGTAAATCTGTCACAGGAATCCTAAACTTAGGAATATCTTCTAAAATGTATTATATTGAAGAGAACAAATGTACCCTATCTGTTAGTTAATATGTATGTCAAAAGTCTGTCCCTAAAACTATGTTTTGTAAAAAAAAAAAAATGTTCTCTTGGAGCTTTTCTCCCCAGGCCTCCACTGAAAATGGGCTTGTAATCCAGTTGGACTCTCCCAGTCAACAAATGTAAAATAAAATAAATAAACATACCAGTCAAATTTAAGGATTTTCTCACCTCTCTGCAAAACACTGCTGTAATGGCTTTGGCACACAAATGAAAATAATTGATGGGTGTTGGTTCAAGACTCCCATCCATATCTCTCAACAATACAGATTTTTGCAGAAAGTCCAGATTTTTTTGTCTGTTTTTCATAAAATTGCAGTTTTCTGTCAAATCACTGGCAAATCATTGAACACTGAAGTCAGAAAATTGACAGGCATTTGATTTTCAGACTTCATATCCTTAAGAAAATTCACTCTAATGCAAAACCTGTTTATCAACTTTCTAAGTTTGTAAGTGCAATATTTATAAATTGTCCCAATTTATGGGCCTTTGTCCCCTATTATTTATGGCCTTGTCCAGATTTTTTGTTCTATAATGTTGAGAGGTATATGGCCATCCCTTCCTACTGGAGCCAGTCCATTGCACTTGCACAAGTGTCCCCCTCAGCAGGGCAGCACGCAGGTATCAGTGCAGATTTGCTTTATAGTTCTTTTATACCACACACACACACACACACACACACACACACACACACACACACACACACACACACACAGAATGATACATGGTTAATGTGGACAAATCTGTTTGTTCAAAGTCACCAAACATTTCTCCAAACTCAGTTTTATGACACCTGCTACCAATCCACTTGACAGTCTGCAGCTGTAAATCTTGTTGTCCGTGTTATTTATTCTTTTCCTTGGTTTCGTTTCTCTTACTTGTAGTGTTACTTTTACTCATTTTTTCTCCTGCTTCCCATATCTACCCTAATTATTACTTCTAACAAATGTTTTTTTTTCACTCTTTCTTCTCTTCCCTTCCTCCTCTTTATCCACTTTGAACTTTTCCAGTCTGATATTTGCTTTGAGTAAATAATGAACTGTCACCCTTATGTCAGTGCATTTTAATGCTACATAATATTGTATTTAGTCTAATAATAGGTTCATAGGTAGGTACTAGGCTATCAGCCTAAGGGCCTAAGTAAGCCTAGCCAACAAGGTTCCCTGGCTTATGCCACCCAAGAAAGTTATTTTCCTGTGCCACTGTCGAGCAGAGCCAGAGAAGTGATTCCTGGGGCATATTTCCTCTTTATCCACTTTGAACTTTTCCAGTCTGATATTTGCTTTGAGTAAATAATGAACTGTCACCCTTATGTCAGTGCATTTTAATGCTACATAATATTGTATTTAGTCTAATAATAGGTTCATAGGTAGGTACTAGGCTATCAGCCTAAGGGCCTAAGTAAGCCTAGCCAACAAGGTTCCCTGGCTTATGCCACCCAAGAAAGTTATTTTCCTGTGCCACTGTCGAGCAGAGCCAGAGAAGTGATTCCTGGGGCATATTTCCTATTTCCCATCCACTCAAAGATTTTTCTTGAAGACTGCTAATGATGGAATTTACTTGACATAGATGGGTAGCTTGTTCCAGAGTATGGGAAGTCTCTGGGACAGGAATCTATCCTTCCAGCATGTCCTGTTTATTGTGGTGACAAGGTTTAGGTCCCTAGAGCATGTATCTCGGAGGCACTGGGATTTCTTTAGGTGTAGCATGTCCAACAGCTCTGGGTTTGACATAGCTTTATATGTTAGGCAGAAATCACCTCGGAGTAGGTGATATGCTACCGAGTAAAGCTGGAGTTTTTTGAGAATGTCAGTGTAAGGTATCTGTTTGAGGCCAGTAATCCTTTTTGCGAGGTACTTCTGTGGCCTTTCCAGCTGCTGCAGATGTCTTATGAGGTACATTCCAAAAGAGGCTTTGTACTCTATAATGGGCCTAATGAATGTCGAGTAGAGGGGGACAATGACCTCTTTTTTTTCCTGGATGAGAATCCTTTTGTGATGAGGTGTGCCACATAGAAGGACTTCCTGACCTCTGTGGCGATCTAATTATCAAAGGAGACTACTGTCCACCTGGGTCCCAAGGTCTCTTATCACACATTCAGTGTTAAGTAGACTGCTGCCTATGTGGTAGTTCATGGGTACAGAGTTTTTACCAAAGGGGATGACAATGCACTTTTTGGCGTTGAGCTTGAGGCCATGGCTCTGACACCAGGCATCTGTCTCAGTGAGGCCCTTCTGTAGGATGTCCACATCATTTGGGGACTCAACTATGGCTCCTAGTTTGTAGTCATCTGCGTACAACATTAGCTAGAGGCCTTCTGTGTTAGCCTGTACTTCAGAGAAGTAGATACCAAACAGGAGAGGTCCCAGGACAGAACGTTGTGGTACTCCACTTGTCACTGGTTTTAAGACAGATTTGGAGTCAGCAATTTTTACAGTGTGGGTTCTGTCAGTGAGCCAGTTGGCAGCTCATCTTGTGACGTAGGGCTTTATACCTAGTTTAGTGAGTTTAGCCATAATTCCAGAATGGGGGATGGTGTCAGAAGCCTTGGCGAGGTCAAGATAGGCTGTGTGAACCACCTTACCCTCATCTACGGCTTTGGTGACTGCCTCAAAAAAATTGATTAGGTACAGGAGGCATGATCTGCCTTTCACAAACCTGAACTGGGTGGGGTCCAGAGTTTGGAGGTTACCAATGTCTTTGTTTATGAGTTCCATGATGATACGTTCCATGGCCTTGCAGACCAGGCTTGTCAGGCTAATAGGGTGATAGTTCCTGGGATCAGTGTTGGCTCCCTCATTGTGGATTGGGATAACTGTTGCTGTGTACCATTCAGTGGGCACAAAGCCTGATGTGAGGCTATGACTGAACATGGTGCTTAGGTGGGGAGCCAGTTCGTTCTGAAGTTTGTGTAAAACTCAGCCTGGAATGTTGATTAGTCCCATGGATGCTGTGTTTTTGGCTTTAGAGAGTGCGGCTTTTACCTGTGCAGTTGTGATTACAGGGACTGTGCATTCTTCCTGTACAGATAGGGGCCCTTCAGAGGGTGAGAGGGGGGTAAAGTTAGCACTAAACCTATCTGCCAGGATGTTGGCAATATCAGTTGGTTCTGTAATTTTCATGCCATTGTGCTGTAACTCAGAGCAGATCTGGGTGTTGCCACTGAGATTCTTGACATAGCTATAGAATGCTTTGTGGTTATCCTTAGAATCAGTGGCGATTTTGATTTCGTGGCTAGCTTTGGAGGCTCTTATAAAGGATCTCAGCTTCTTACTGAGGCTGACCAGGGAGCTCCACCACTCATGGGAGTTTACTCTCTTTTGCAACAGTTTCTTCCTTCTGTTGTACAGTTTGTTTATGGCAGTGGACCACCAGATTGGCTTCCTTTTTTTGGAGTATAGCTTCTTGGTTCTGTTTGGGATAGCACAATCCATGCACTTGTGTAAGTGCTTGTAGAGTGCATTTGTGTAGGATTCAGCAGTCATAACTGTATTGTCCATCTCCATGGGTGTCATGAAGTTTACCACTTCTGTCTTAAGAAGCATGAAGTTGGCATTGGAAAATTTTTTTACCATGGTTTCCTTAATGAGGGGTGAGGGCGGGATGTGGATATGTTGGGTGATTAGCTTATGGTTGGATCGGACCAACGAGGAGTTGACTTCAGGTGTGGAACACCAGTCACTCATGTTAGTTATGACTAGGTCTAGGATATTGTTTCCCTTGGTGGGGGTGTGGATAAGTTGATTCAGGGCATTGGAATTTATGAATTCCAGAAAGTGTTAAGCGAAGGAGTTGGTACATGAGTAATTTTCCCAGTTAATGGTGGGGTAGTTGAAATCACCCATTATTAGGGTGTTTGGCTGAACCCTAATATTTTCCAGTATATCAATAAAAGAGGAGTGGTAATCCTGGGGCATGGTGGGGGATCTGTAGCAAGCTACAATTTGGATTGTAGTTTTGCCCAGAGTTAGTTGCACTTGGATAACCTCTGATGCATTATGCTGAGCAACTAGCCTGGAGGTTTGGATATCCTTAATGAGTATTACACACCTCTGCCTTTGGTGTTCCGGTCCAGGTTACATGGCCGAAAAGTGTGGTATGAGTTACAGCCTGGTAGTGCAGGGGTGCTCTCTGGAGCCTTGAACCAGGTCTCAGTCGCTGCACAGATATCGATGTTCTCCATTTTAAGGAATGTCTCAAGTGAGTGCATTTTGAGATTTAGACTTCTAGCATTGAGTAGCATTACCCTCAGTTTTTGCTTGCTTGTTCCTGTTACGGTGGTGAATTTGTCATTTGAACCTTGTCTAAAAAAGGCATTATAGGGGCAGCAAGAGCCTTAGCAAGTATCCAGAATCCCAGGGGCGACAGGTGCAGGCCATCTCTGGCAAAGCATTGTGGTCTGTCGACCCTGTCGTCTCAGGCAGACAGATACTGGATCCACTTAGAATGACACCAGAAGCTTAGCCAATTGTTGAAGTCAATCATTTTGTCCTTGTACTGCGGTATCATTCTGGGTGATGTTAGAATGCTACTCAGGGCTAGGGTCATACCTGCCTGGGCTACAAGATCAGAGAGCTCCTCCATGTCTCTTTTCATGTAGTCCAGGGAGGTATGTCTCAGATCATTCACACCAACATAGACAATGACAGAGTCATATTTGTACTTGTTGTGGAGTGACCTGAGTGTGTGGGTTATGTGGCGGATCCTGGCACCTGACAGGCAGCTGACGTTAACCTTCTCCTTGTTTAGCCTGGTGAGTGGGACATCAGTGTGCCTGACTATATGTTTGCCCATAATATCTGAATAAGTGAGTGGGATTTTCATGACAGCATCAAGGAAACATGTTCCTTCCTTCTGTGTTTTTTTCTTAAGTGTTGGATTTTTCTTGGAATATTGATTGATTTTCTTAGTATATTTTACTTTTTATATATTTTCCATTTGTTTGCCAGGTTAGTCCAACTGGACACAAGGTGACCATTTTCAGCGGAGGCTCTGGGAGAAAAACTCCAGATACATATTAAACAATTATAAAAAATAATAAAAATAAATTATATAAACATAGCTATTTTGCACAAAGAGCACAGAAAATATAAAAGGAGTACAATCAGAGTTTCACAATTGATGCAGCATACAGTGGTTAGAATACTGAGAAACAATTAAACAAGATATTATACAACAAATATAGAATTGCTTGCACATAAATTCAGAAAAGTTTCCATAGACAAACAGGGTCATAAACTAGAAATCATAGCTATATTGATATGATTTATTTTGCATTTATCTTATTTTAATGATGGTATATGTGTATTATTGTATGTGTCATATGTGCACAAATATTTGTATTAATCTGTGTATTTACAGTATATTGGCAAAGTACTAGGTCACATCAGAGCCTAGGGAGGTCATTGTTAAGAAATTGAGAACTGTTGTAAAGCTTGGCATTGAATACCATAAGTTCAGGTTATGCTATAAGAGAATAACTATGCAAAGATAACCATGTCAGCAGCTAGAATGCATTATAAACTGAATGTTTTACTGTGCACATTAAGAAATGGATAGATTGGCTCAAACTCTGGACTGATGTGTGTGCTTTTTTTTTTATTCCTGGGGAAATGCTATTCAGAAGTCAAGAGAGACATAAGGGAACAGTTTTAGTGGCACACCAGGCTTTGATTTTTTTGATGACTATTGTCATGCAAAGCTGATGAAATAGTTGAATCTATCCAAGCTGGAAATGTGAGACTGTAGCCCACTGAAGGAGGGGAGATGGGAGAAGTAACTTGGCCAGGAATTGAAACTTGCAAAACTACTACTTGTGAAAAGTCTTTTTATCTCAGTAATTTGTTGACACTTTTGCAAGTTTCTTTCAGAGAATGTGTAGTACATCAATAGGAACAACATTTGTGAAACTCAGCACATACCAGTCAATGACACATGAGCTGCAGACTCAAACTTGGCATTTTTTTTCAGGTGGTCCATTCTAAGTGAATGGAAGTCTAGTCTGACAACAAATGGTAGGGCTATTTGTTCTCACACTCTGTGCATTGAAACAGATTTAGCTTTCCAAAGGACTCACAATGTTTGCCTCCATGAGGGCAGACAAGAGTAAAAAAAAAATAAAATTAGGAATGAGTACTTATTTTGCTGCAGGCAGCTTTAGGAGGTGCAGTAAATCATAGCAAGATAAAAAATATATGTTTTTTCATTGTTTGCCCGTAGTGGTCCTTGTTTGTCATAGCTCATGTAATCAGATCCCTCCACATTTATATGCATTTTAGTGTCCTTCCTGTTATCTGAAATGACAGGATCTTTGCCCTGCTTGCTTGGTCCCAGTTTGGTGTGGTGGCATAGCACTCAAAAGCCTGTATGAAGCACTCTAGGATACTCTTCCTTGTAAGTTTTTTTATGGTAGGCACTGCCTTGGGTTTGGCAGGTACAGTAGTCAGTACAGCTAGCTACTGTTGTAGTTGCACCAGCTTTTAATCAGTTCTCACTTGTAACACCACAAGGCTTTGTACTTATTTTTTTCATGGTTGGAGTCACCATGAAACCACATCAGAAATATGACAGTTACAATTCTGTAGGGAATTAGTAGCCCATACATGGTTTGCACTTAGCAGCAGTGGTCCTGTGAGGATCTGAACATGGCAAGTCTCTGGCCAACTGCCCATGCACACACTAGCAGTATAAGATCCAAGGAGACCTGAAGGCAGGATTTCCATAAAACAGAGGTTTATTTTCCATAAATTATGACCCCTCATTGACCCATGTTGATAGCAATCTCTCATTTGACAACCACGTGGCCAAAGTGGTTAGAAAAACATTTTATATAGCCCACCTAATCATGAAGGGATTCACATCTAGATCAGGGGAGGTCATCGTGCCTCTTTACTCATCCCTCATCAGGCCCATAATTGAGTACAATGCCCCTTTTGGGATGTACCTTACCAGACACCTGCAGCAACTGGAAAGACCCCAAAAGTACCTCACCAAGAGGATCAAAGAGCTCAAACAGATGCCATATGCTGCCCGGTTAAAGAAACTCCAGCTCTACTCAGTGGCATACCGCCTGCTCAGAGGCGATCTGTGCCTGACGTATAAAGCCATGTCCAACCCGGAATTAATGGACATGCTGCACCTCAGAAAATCCAAATCCCATCGAGCCACGCACTCGAGAGACTTGAACCTCAGCACTGAAATAAATAGGACATGCTGGAGGGACAGATTCATAACCCAGAGGCTCCCTTCACTCTGGAATAAAATCCCAGTCAAGGTTAGGCAGAGTCCCTCATTGACTCTCTTCAGGAGGAATCTTGATGAGTGGATGGGAGATCGTAGGTTTACCCCGGGTATCACTTCTGTGTCACTGTTAGACAGAGGCACAGTATACTAACCTCGAAAAAGGGCATAGCAAAATTCATTTAAAAAGCCAAACACACTCTGGCTAGGCTTATAAATGCCCTAGGGCAGATAGCCTAGTATGAACCTATGAACCTATGAACCTATTATTATCATCACAAAGGAATAGGGAAAATAAACTGTAATAACCCACTTGGCACAAAATAAAACAAAACAATATGTTTGGTTAGTTTTCTATTAAAAAGAATTACAGTCTCTTACAACCTTTCCATATACAGGCTGTCTTTTAAAAAAAAACTCCCAGGTGTCATCTAGGCTGCAGTCACAGCTCTAAATTCCCAATGTTGATTTGAAGTGCAATTCCACAGCTTAACCCTGGCTGGTATGCCACACTCCATGCTTATAGGACCCTCAAGGCATGCTCACCCACTGTGAACCTCTAGTTGAGAAATTAACTTCCTGATTCTAGCCTCTGGTTACTTCAGATAATAACATTTAAAGTTCAGTAAGTGCTGTGGAATCTTTTACATCTACATGAGCTACCACCAACTGAGGCAGTCGGAACTCAGGTTAAGGTCTTATTTGAGGGGGATACTTTAGGGTGTAACACTCCCTTATGCTGCACTACTGTGTCAGTACTGGAAAATGAATCAGGCAGCAGATGTGGAATTAGAACTCAGTTTTCTGACCTCCCAACATCAAAGGCTAGTGCGCTAACTGTTGAGTCACTGACATTGCCATACTTTCCTTTGTATTGCCGTAAGTTAAAAATTACATTAAGTAATATGATTCATGAATAGAGACCATCACTACTTGAAGTTGTGTCAGTGCCCAGAAAGCTTCCCAAATCTTTGAATACATACAGTTGCCTATCAGAGGCAAGGATCTGCCAGATTACACACACATGTAACACATTGAATCTCAAGTACCAGTATGACTCTGTCATAGTTCATATGGGTGTTAATGACCTGAGATGTACCTCCCTGGACTATATAGAGACATAGAGCTTTTATGTTGTGTGTCCTAGGCAGGCCATATTCACCAAAACATAAAGAAAACCCACCAGAAGCTTGGCAAATTGTACAGAAACAAACACACCCTAATTTTTTTTTCCAAAGTCTGCATGTTAGTGATTGTGTATGCATCCCAATTTATGGTAGAATAGTTGAAATTACCTATTAATTTGGTGTTGGGCTGAACGGTGAGTGATTCCAGTACATTCAAGTATATGGTATGGTTATTCTGGGTCACAGAAGAGGACCTATAGCTGTCAAGGATATGGTACAGGACTTTACCTAAGGTTTGTTGGACACAGAGCAGTTCAAGTGTGTCATACTGTTTGACCCATCTTGAGGTGTGCTTACTTCTCATGTAGACTCATACACTCCAACTTCTTGTCCCTTCTTGTGCAGTAGCTGGTCTAAATGTGTGGAAGACATTATAGCCTTGCACTGCTGGGGTGTATTCCATGGCTTTAAACCATGTCTCAGTAACTCCACAGATGTCAACACTCTGCAGGGTGAGGAGCACTTCCAGGGAGTGGAGCTTTTGTTGAGACTCCTAGCAGTGAGCAGTAACACCTTTAGTTTATTTTGAGTAGAACAAACTATGTCAGAAGGTTTATCATACTGACATGCCTAAAAAGTCACTAAAGGGATGGATAATGTTTTGGCCAATATTCAAAAGTCTAGTGGAGACAGGTGCAGACCATCCCTGGCAAAGCAGCATGGTCTGTCAATCATGTGTTCCCAAGATATTGGACCCCCTTAGAATGAGACCAGTAACCAAGTCAATTGTTAGTCTATTGTCTCCTATTTATATTATGGTATCATCCATTGAAAAGGTGGAATGCTGATCAGTTCTATGCTCATTTTATTATTTATTTATTTATTTATCTGACATTTGTTTACCGGGATAATCTGACTGGGTCAGAAAGAACCCATTTTCAGTGGAGGCCCAGGGAGGAAAGCTCCAATTACACACAGAGAATGTACAAACTTTATACAGGCAACATAAAAATTACAAGAGTTACAATTAAGCAGGTACATTGTTAAGAGGCCGATGGTATCTAGACATTTATATTAGCAATAAAACACAATATTACAAGCTGTACGAGTAAATAGTGCAGAGTGATGATGTACAGATGGAGAGAGAGTGAAAGAGAGATTCAGTCTTTCTTATCTGTAGAAGAGATTAGCCTGGATCAGAGTAACAGCACAGCCAGGAGTTGATCATGTGTTGTTTCAGTACGGATTTAAAGGGAAGTAGGTTAGTAGCTGTTCTCACAGTGAGTGGAAGTCAGTTCCATGCTTTTGCAACATACTGGGAATAGAGGCTTTGTCCTGCTGTCTTAGAGGGTTTGGATATATAAAGAAGCTCTTTATCTGTGGACCTAAGTGTTCTGTTTGGCTTGTAAGGCTTAAAGATGTTATTTAGTGCTGGGCAGGCTAGGTGTTTGTAGACCATGTTGTGGAGTGTTAGTAGTTGGGTATATAGTAGGTGGTTGGGGAATTGTAGCCAGTTTAGTTTTTTTAGCGACAGACAGTGGTGGGCTCTAGTTTTTGAAGTGGTGGCAAACCTGGCCACTTTATTATAGCACCGTTCCATTTTGGATCTAGAGGAGCTCTCTGTGAGTTGGTAAATATTTGTGCGCTTTAAAGCAGGGAGGGTAGAAGGAAAGTTTTGGTGAGGCAGACTTTGGAAAAAAGATTAGGGTTGGCTGTGGTCACATGTTACTTTTTGGCTCCTATTTAAATGTATTGTAATGTGATATGTACTGTTTTAGCATTGAGGAAGGTTGTTTAACCGAAAGCTTTGCTGCATTAAAGTCTGTTTTTCCTGACGGCGGATTTGTGTTTTCATATTGTTTTTGGACTTCACCATTTGTTTACTTAGGTTTGGTACTGCTTTTTCTATGCAGTTATTTACATGCTTCTACAGGGTTTCCATAAATGTTTTCACATAGCCAACATTGTTCTCTGAGTTTGGGGAAGTGCATGAAATTTAGTTATGTCATTGCTTAAAAGGAGGTAGTTAGCCTTGAAAAAGTTTTTAAAGTTTATGTGGTTTGCTGTGAGTTTGGGCTTTATATTTATTTAAAGTGTGATCACTTTGTGATCTGATCAGACTCGTGAAAACATTACACTGGGTGGTGCAACGCTCCTTCATAATTGAGAGTACCAGATCCAGGCTATTTGCACCCCTAGAAGGTTTGCAGACTAACTGTTCCAGGGTGCTTGCATTGACAAAATCCAGTTCTGTGATCCAGCCCCCACCAGAGACTACTGGTCTCAGTGGGGACTCTATCAGTGATTTGTGGATCTTTGGTATCCCATATATCTGTGGTATCCTTGGATAAGGAACAGTAAAAAAATTGAATATATCAAGTGAAATATCACCATTCAACTGCATGTCATATATTACCATATTAACATCTGCAATAATTTTTGTAACATCAATAAAAGTTATCTTCTTAAAAGTGTTTATGTCTTCTAATAGTGATTTCAAAGAATTTAAATAGTGAGCATGATTCATAATTACTATGGCGCCACCTTTATCTGCTTGTTTTATAATTATGTCATTATTACTTTCCAAGTCCTTCAGGTCTTCATATTCATTATATGTTAAGATATAATGCTTTCTTTTCAAGTTAGAATCATACATTTGCCTAATTTCACATTCACACACATTATGAAAGGCAGTAATTATGGAATTACTAATGGGTACAAAAGTACTACAAATCTTACAAGTCAAATAATTTGCTTGAGAAACATTCTTAAACAGTAACTTGAGGTTTAAAGTCCTCACAAACAACTTTAAATCAGTTAAAGCACTTACTAGGTCTTCACAAACACTGGGAATAAATTTCAGCCCTTTTCCCAACAGGGACAGATGTGATTCAGTCAGTACATAGTTTGAAAGGTTTAAAATAACTTTATTCAAATCTACTGATGCCGTACAGTCTTCTTTTGCTGTGCTAGGCTGTCTTTTTTTTTTCTCTTCATGCCGTTTAGGGTCTGTCTTTGCTGTGAACAGTCCCTAGACCCACTTCTGCTCACAACAGTTACTTTTTAGGGTAAATTCAATTGGAAATGCATTTGGGACCCTGACTAAACCAAACTGAGCGCTCCCAACTGACTCTGGCGTTTTTCAGTTACTGATGCAGCTTCTGTTTGCTCAGTCATGCTTGCTTCTATCCCAGGATTCAAATCCGCTGACAACATCACCAGAGGAGTGGATCTATGCTCACCATTGTAATGTGAAGGTGCTGTGGAAAGGACCGCCTCCTCCTTGATTATTCTGACATCATCATCCAGCACAAGCTCATCTAGGTGATCCATAAGCCCCTTCTGAATGTTAGCTGGCTTAACTTTCTTCTCAGGTTTCGACCATGAGAAAATATGACCTTGCTTAAAGTCATTAACATCTCTCATGAGTTTACGTCTCTTGACAGTTTCCAAATGATCATCAAGTAGTTGTAACCTGTCAAGCATTTTCTGATACAGCTCCATCATACTAGAAAATAAGTTAATTTGCATAAGCTCATCTTCAAATTTTATAATCTCTTCTTTCAAGCTATTTTCAGTGTCAGTAAAAAGATCCATTCATTAGGGACATATAATCTAGACTTAACTTCAAGTTAAGCAGCTGCCAATACTTTAGCAGCTTGGGGTAAGTATTTGCATAAGAAGGCATCTTTAAAATGTGAAGACCATGTGGTACTACCCCCAAGTCTAGATAAGCTTGAAAACTCATGCATTACCATTGAAAATGTTTATATGTCCCAGTCTTTCTTTCCAATACTAACAATAAATTTTCAAAAGCAGCATCACTACGAGGTGCCTCCTGTAATAATGGAGGAGATGGTGTCAAATGCAGCAGTTTGTTAATTTCCACAGTCAATAATTTCTTAACAGAACAATACACTTCACCTCTACCTTCCATTTTTAAGAGCTGTATTCGGCTCTTTATATTGCTGACGTTCAGTGTATCAGTTCAAAAGTCTACAATTGAAGTCAATTAGCTGGTATACTGAAGACTGGAACAAAAAGTCACTATATGAGGACACAAATCCACCATCAGGAAAAACAGACTTTAATGCAACAAAGCTTTAGGTTAAACAACCTTCCTCAATGCTAAAACAGTACATAACACATTACAATACATTTAAATAGGATCCAAAAGATAACGTGTGACCAAAGCCAACAAATCACACTATACCAGCAATTAAAACTTTTCTAAAACAACTTTAAAGGTATACATCACACATTTTGCTGTTGTATTTTAACAAGTACAGGTTTAATACTGACTACATTGTTTAAACAAGGTTCTAAATCTGCATGGAACCTGAGAATCTACTCATATTCTTTATTCTCTAAGAAATTATTAAAATCACCACCTCTAGGTCCCTTTTGTACACTATCACTCTGAATTTAAATGTATGATCCACATCATTATGCATGATGTGATTAAACAGTGCATTATTCTCATTATTTCGTCTTATTTCTGACTTATGCTCTATTATATGCTCTTTTAATTTCCTTCTGGTCTTTCCCATGTAAAATGAATCACGTTTTTCACAGGTAGCAAGATAAACCACATTAACACTATTACAGGTAGCAACACAGTTAAATTTAAACTGCTTATTGGACACTGGGTGGACAAATTTGTCACTATTGTGCTTAATAATGTCATCACAGCAACTACAGCACATATACCCACGTACAGCCTCAACCCCAAATTAATTTGGTATTACTGTAAATAATGATGTTATGTCCAGCATCACAAATATGTAATCAGAACTCAATTTTTTATCAGTTCTCCCAGTAAACCAACATCTCAACTTATTTAAAAAAAATCATTAGTGTCTTTAATTACACTAGGACATAAACACGGATATTGACTTAATATTCTCTGCAAATAAACTGATGCTGGTTCTATGATCCAGCCCCCACCAGAGACTATTTGTCTCAGTGGGGGCTCTATCAGTGATTTGTGGATCTTTGGTATCCCATATATCTGTGGTGTCCTTGGAGAAGGAACAGTCAAAAAATTTAATATATCAAGTGAAATATCACCATTCAACTGCATGTCATATATTACCATATTAACATCTGCAATAATTTTTAACACCAATAAAAGTTATCTTCTTAAAAGTGTTTATGTCTTCTAATAGTGATTTCAAAGAATTTAAATAGTGAGCATGATTCATAATTACTATGGCGCCCCCTTTATCTGCCTGTTTTATAATTATGTCATTATTACTTTCCAAGTCCTTCAGGGCTTCATATTCATTATATGTTAAGATATAATGTTTTCTTTTCAAGTTAGAATCATATATTTGCCTAATTTCATATTCACACATATTATGAAAGGCAGTAATTACAGAATTACTAATGGGTACAAAAGTACTATGTTTCTTACAAGTCAAATCATTTGCTTGAGAAACATTCTTAAACAGAAACTTGAGGTTTAACATCCTCACAAACAACTTTAAATCAGTTAAAGCACTTACTAGGTCTTCACAAGCATTGGGAATAAATTTCAGCCCTTTTCCCAACAGGGACAGATGTGATTCAGTCAGTACATAGTTCAAAAGGTTTAAAATACCTTTATTCAACTCTACTGATGCCACACAGTCTTCTTTTTCTGTGCTGGGCTGTCGTTTTTTCTATTCATGCCATTTGGGTTCTGTCTTTGCTGTGAATGGCCCCTTGACCCACTTCTGCTCATAACAGTGACTTTTTCAGGTAAATTCAATTGGAAACACATTTGGGACCCTGACTGAACCAAACTGAGAGGTCCCAACTGACTGGCGTTTTTCAGTTACTGATGCAGCTTATGTTTGCTCAGTCATGTTTGCTTCTGTCCCCGGATTCAAATCCGCTGATGTCATAACTGGGGGAGAAGCTATATGCTCACCATTGTAATGTGAAGGTGCTGTGGAAAGGACCGCCTTCTCCTTGATTATTCTGACATCATCATCCAGCACAAACTCATCTAGTTGATCCATATGCCCCCTCTGAATGTTAGCTGGCTTAAATTGCTTCTTAGGTTTCGGCCTTGAGAAAATATGACCTTGCTTAAAGTCATTAACATCTCTCATGAGTTTACATCTTTTGACAGTTTCCAAATGATCATCAAGTATTTGTAACCTGTCAAGTATTTTCTGATACACCTCCATCATACTAGAAAAGAAGTTCATTTGCACAAGCTCATCTTCAAGTTTTATAATCTCTTCTTTCAAGCTAATTTCAGCGTCAGTAAAAAAATTCATTCATTAGGGACATATAATCTAGACTTAATTTCAAGTTAAGCTGCTGCCAACGCTTTAACAGCTTGGGGTAAGTATTTGCATAAGAAGGCATCTTTAAAATGCGAAGACCACGTGGTACTACCCCAATTCTAGATAAGCTTGAAAACTCAAGTGTTGCCATTGAAAACGTTTATATGTCCCAACCGTTCTTTCCAATACTAACAATAACTTTTCAAAAGCAGCATCACTACAAGGTGCCTCCTCTAACAATGGAGGAGATGGTGTCAAATGCAGCA
The DNA here is from genome assembly GCF_019279795.1 of Protopterus annectens. Classification (NCBI taxonomy): domain Eukaryota; kingdom Metazoa; phylum Chordata; order Ceratodontiformes; family Protopteridae; genus Protopterus; species Protopterus annectens. The sequence continues at coordinate 493,989,715 of NC_056748.1, forward strand.
GTAGGTTAATTTCCACAGTCAATAATTTATTAACAGAACAATACACTTAACTACCTTCCATTTTTAAGGACTGTGTTAGGCTCTTTATATCGCTGATGTTCAATGTATCACTTCAAAAGTTCACAATTGAAGCCAACTAGCTGGTACACTGAAGACTGGAACAAAAAGTCACTATATAAAGACACAAATCCACCGTCAGGAAAAACAGACTTTAATGCAGCAACGCTTTCAGTTAAACAACCTTCCTCAATGCTAAAACAGTACAGATCACATTACAATACATTTAATTAGGAGCCAGAAGGTAACGTGACCACAGCCAACAAATCACACTATGCCATCAATTAAAATGTTTCTAAAACAACTTTAAAGGTATACATCACAAATGTTGCTGTTGTATTTTAACAAGCACAGGTTTAATACTGACTACATTGTTTAAACCAGGTTCTAAATCTGCATGGAACCTGACAATTCACTCATATTCTTTATTCTCTAAGAAATTATTAAAATCACCACCTCTAGGTCCCTTTTGTACACTATCTATCACTCTGAATTTAAAACTATGATCCACATCATTATGCATGATGTGATTAAACAGTGCATTATTCTCATTATTTCTGACTTATGCTCTGTTATACGCTCTTCTAATTTCCTTCTGGTCTTTCCTATGTAAAATGAATCACATTTTTCACAGAGGCTAGACCCTTTTTTCATATAGAAATCTTAAGAGTTTAAAGAGCAGGTTATGCTATAAAGATTTTAAGGATATAACAAAAGTAAGGTTGGGTAATAAACATGGTACGTATGGGTGTATGCGCTGTAGTTGCTGTGAGGACATTATTAAGCACAATAGTGACAAATTTGTCCACCCAGTGTCCAATAAGTAGTTTAAATTTAACTGTGTTTCTACCTGTAATATTGTTAATGTGGTCTATCTTGCTACCTGTGAAAAATGTGATTCCTTGAATGTGGGGCATGTTTTTGAGTTTATGACTCTACAGTTAGTCTCCATAGATAAGAGGGGAAGTGACCTTAATAATAGAGTGGAACTTGCTGAAACTAAATGGATAGTAAGAATGCAAGCCGATAAACCGTCAGGGATTAATGGCTCTGTGCCTTTAAAGCCAGTATTAAAGAAATGCAGGTCCCATCAATGATTAGTAATATGGTCTTATTGGTTGTTTTAATTGATTTTAAAGTATTTAAATTTGAAGAACTGTTTGTTTTTTGTATTTTGGATATGATGAAGCACAAGTTGTGAAAGTAATTATCCAGTTTTTATTTTGGCATAATAAATTTTGTATGTTCACAGCTGTGGTGGTTGCCTGGAGTTCTTACCTTCTGCCATTGATATTTCTTTATCTGAGTGACTTTTGGCTGCTGTTGGTGATCTTCTTTATTTGCTTAATTGCCTATTAGTTCCAGTTTGTTGAGGCCTAAGGCTAAGAACAACAGAACCATTAGAGCCCAATTATTCAGGAAGCGTTCTTTCCAGAAGACCAGCTATGATAAATCGAGCAGATTTCTTAGTCTGTTGAAAAAAGGAGAGACAGTGAGGATACAAACGGCGAAAGGTTTTGACCGGATTGGTCAAGTAACAGGTATATGTACTGAGCCGAGATCCTACTTTGTAGAATCTGAGGATGTGAAGTACAGGAGAAATTGCAGACATCTTCCTGTACCAAAATTGATATCGCAGCATTGTACCTGTGATACAGAATCTAGATCTCAGAGTAATCCAGTCAATGTTCCTGTTGCAGAACATGTCATAACTTCTACTTCCATTCCTGATGATGTTCCTGATGTTCCTAAGGTTGAACATTCAGCAGAGACAGTCCCAATTGCTAAATTTGATTCTAAATTTTATACCACATGTTTTGGTCGTGTTTCCAGACCTGGTGTGAAATACACAGCGATCTGGACTTGATTGTATATATGTGTATCCAGTTCTGTATAATTTCATGACAAAGAATTATTTATTTATTTTATTTATTTATTTGCAGTTGGTTTACCAGGATAGTCCATTGGGCCAAAATAACACGTTTTCAATGGAGTCCTGGGGAGAAAAGCTCCAAAAACAATTAGCAAGGTTACAATAAGGTATTTAGTTTCAATTATACAATTCCTATGGACTTGGAAATACAGTAGACTAGTGTACAAACATATACAAAGATTGCATGTCAATTGATATTGTCAATATTGCATAACCTATTTCTCAAAGAGGGAGGATGTAGAACAGTGTGTGTGCTGTATCTTTAAGAAGCATTTCGAGGACTGAACGTGCATATAAATAGCAAGCATGTGCTAGCTTCAGTGCCATTTTGAGAGTGCAGCCAGAGAGTGAGCATGTGTGAGTGTAATAGCTAGTTTGTATGTAAGTTTACCTAAGTTAAAGTTATTAAGCCTCAGCCCTGGTGTGTTTGTACATAATAAAGCTGCTTGAACAGAATCCACAGAGTCTCGTCTATTACATCCTGATTAGATGAGTGACACTTTCCATTATATGCAATTCCTCCTCCAATATCTCAAAACTCCATACATCAAATTGATCCCATTGTTATCTATTCGCTTCCCCCAAAACTACACACCACTCACCATTCTCAGTACAGCCAGTATTCTATCCATTAAGCTACAGAAGAAATGTGCCATAACAACCAACAAAATCACTAGATGTCAGAACAACACTCAGCTGTCATCTACATTCTGCACCAGAAACTTGCCATGTATTTTTAGTGGGACAATCAAACTTGTGATTTCTCCACGTCCCCTAATCATCCACCTTATGCCCCTTTTCTACATCAAGCCTTTCTGGAATCCCTTTCCACCTAACATTATCATTAAACTCATATTGTCTGCCTTTAAAACTGCCATTAAGTAGCATCTATATCCTTCCAGCATCTCCAGCTGTTCCTACCTCTGCTTGTCCTACCTCTGCTTGAGCCACCACACCCTACAAATCACTTCTTTCATTGGCCATTTTAATAACTACCTAATATAATATCCATTATATCACTTACCACCTTTTTCATTGTCTTGTCAACTCTTTAGCTACCTTTTCCAGTCATTAATCACTGTTATTAAAAACTCCAAAGACACCGACATGTAACAGTTAATTGCTAGTAGTGATGAACTCTTTATTAACAGCTAATTTTATTTCTCACAATTATGCCTTTTGAAATTCTTGATCATTTGTATACATTCTGGCTTTTTTTCTTGTCATGTAGTACTAAAAATTGTTTTCATAGAACCTTGTTACAACTGTTTGATAGCAGTACCATACTTTTGTTAAAGTTCCTCTGAATCACATTGCTATTATTTTTTCTGTGTAGTTGTACAAGTTGCATCTGAAATGGATTCTTGTGACCTAGTCCACCAACATGAAGTGAAATAAAATAAAATAACCGGATCCACTCAGATAAAAGGATAGTGATGAGTGCAATACCATGAGGCATTGCTGCTTGGACTGATCTGAGATCTTTATATGTCTCATTGCAAAAGGTCTACATGGCAAAGTTTAGCTACTTGCTGTTAACTCAAGGTTTTGCAACATGGCTGAAATACATAATTTGTTAGATGAGTGGCAAAGGGGGGTCCTAGGACTTTTTGATCACATCCTGGGTCAACAGACAAATACAGGTGTTTACATACTATGGCTCATACATATACAAATATATACATTTATAGGAAGATGATTATACAAATGTAATATCTGCTTAATAGACGATTTTACAATATGCTGTACAGAAAGAATTAATATTTCTACTGCTAATTAGGTAACACAGAAAACTACTTTAAAATAAAAAAAATAAGAATTATTTCTATCAGTATGAGAACAAAGTTAGCTCTTTTTGTGGTTACATTATTTATAAGATTTGGAAACATTCTTGGAGTCTGAAAATTAAGGAGAAGAAAAATCAAACAATATAAATAATATTTCCGCTGACTTGCACTGGTAGTTTTTTATGAATCAAGTAAAGGTTTTTGAATAGAATACATTATTTGGAATAAGGTGTAAGAAGGATGTGAAACAACTGGAAAGAGCAAAGGAACGTCTACAATAAAACAGCATAATTTTACTGCAAAAATACATAAATGCATCTGGGAGGCAGAATCCTGGAAGGAAGTATGCAGTCATTAAAGAAACAGAAGCAACAAAAAATTATTAAAGGTTATGTGAAATAATATTTAACTATCTAAAGCAGTGATGGCAAACCTATGACACACATGTCAAAGGTGACACATGCTACAATGTTTTGGGTGACACATCAGCGATCACCAGCACCCGAGTTACCAAAGACACTGCTTTTGCATTCATTGCTCATGTGGAGTGCACTGAATTTTTTTGTGCTGGGGGCTTTTGACACGCCAAACCCAAAAGGTTCGTCATCACTGATATAAAGGAAAGCAGGCAATGTTAGATAATAACAAAGAAAGCAGGCAGAATACCACAAGATGCTCACAGTACCTGACTCCTCAGTTATCTGTTTCACTCTCCCCCATTTATATGGAACCTGCACAAACAAATCCTTCTCCCTCAGAGGGTCCTGCTCAGAAACTCTCACTAGGCTTCATTCATCAATTTGGTGTCTGCATTCATGTCCCATGTTGTTTCACTCCACAAAGCTAAATGCAGCTGCACAGGTAGTGTAGTCCATGTACAAATACTGCTGAGTTCTGTACAAGTGCAAACAGGTTCTAGTTGGTGGAAGCTCATACTAGCTCATCCTGGTGTATTACTGGTATACTGACCCTAGAAATGAACATATTACATGCCACGATATTTTTCAGTTCTTTGTAAAGCTAGTCTAACACTACTGTATAAACATGCCTCTTTTTTGTGATATATATTTCTTTAAATAAGTCATGATTGGAAATGGGACCCTATGATCATGCTCACCTACCTGTACAAATACTTATAAGACATGAACTGCAACACACATTACCAGCAGAAAGCAGGAGGTTACTATCTGCTTGTAGATGAAACTGGTAAAACTCCATCTGAAATTATGTGAACAGTTCTGGAGACTTCATCATAACATGGACAGAGCCATGTCAGGGACAGGAAAGTTCAAAAATAAGGCACCAAACTAGTTCACATTTTGCACCAGAATCTATAGAAAGACAGAAGAATTTACTATGTATAACCACAAAGACAAAGGGTAGAAAGGTTATAAAATAAACTTTTAAGTACCCTATGATAAATCAGGGAGTTTAAGGAAGTATCATATTAAAAAAAAAGATGTTAGATAGAAAGATGACACACACTGAAGTTACAGTGTGGACAATTCAGGGAGAACTTAGAATGCATTATTTCACAGAAAGGGTAGGAGGAGATCAGAATAATTTCACAATGAAGCAGCATCTTCAAAAATAGTAATGGGACTCAAGACTAGGTGGAAGAGACATATGGCAGTTGTTATGAGAAGTGGAATGAAGGGAAATAATCTGTTGATTAAGCAAAATGTGCAGCTTGTCTATTAGGGAACAGGAAGATTATAATGGAGAACAGTCATGATCTGCCACAATAAACTGTATTCTCCTTAGTTCTAACTAAATGTAGGTATTAAGTTGTTTCATTTTATTATTTAGGTAGCTCTTACTGGACTACAAACATTTTAGCAGAGAGAGGTAGTGATACAAATACCCATGAAATGAAGGAAATGTCATATTACTAGGAATTAATCAGATTCAGATAAGTTTAAAAATGCATAAGGTACTTTACATAATGAATATAAGCATGGTGCTAGTTTTAAGAATGAAGTACCTTGAAACAGAAGATAACCATGTTAGTTCAGGGAAAATAGCACTGGATATATTATACTTCTTTATGAAAGATAGTAACAGCCACTGCAAACTCTCAAATCCCCATTCAGATTTACTTATGTAGAAGGAAGCATACATCCTGGATAAATTTTATTTACAAAGCATCTCCATGCTAAGCTTTAATACTTGCTATACTCATGAACGAGGAGATCAAAACTACAATCAGAGGGATTGCAGCCAACTGGCACAGAGTGTCAGGGGTGTTGTGTGACAGAAGAATACCCAATAAGTTAAAAAGTAAGATGTAAAAAACAGTGGTGTGGCCAGTACTACTGCATGGTACAGAAACCTGGGCAATGAAGACAGAGCAGTTGAGAAGGCTAGAGGTGATGGAAATTAAGTGCCTGAGACAGGTGGTAGGATACATACTGTGGGACAGCAGAAAAATTGAGAACATCAGTTTAGAAGCCAGAGTAGCTCCATTTGCAGAGAAGGTCAAAGAGAACAGATTATGGAGTTTCAGGCACATAGGCAGGAAACCAAAAGACAATCTAGTGAAGAAGATTTAGGACAGACAGGAGGAAGGCAAGAGGAAACAAGGGTGTCCAGCAAATGGGATGGATGGATTGTTGAAAGAAGACCTGTGACAGGCAGACATGACTGTCGAGGAAGGTAGGAGAGTGGTACTAAATTGATAGATATGTCAACAGTTAATGCAACACCCGATCCCATATAGAAAAATGGGGGAAAAGGAGATTGATGATGATGATGATACACAAAAAACATGATTTTCCACTGTATGGGAATTGGTGCTTTACATATGTCTGTATAATCTAGGTTGGTATCTTTTCTTTTCCGTTGCATCATGTTATCCCACCATGTCTATAGTAGGACGGGACTTGCAAGAAATAGAAATACAATAAAGGGAAGGATGCTTGTTTTATTTATTTAATCATTTTATTATTTTGTGGTGAATGAACAGATCTGAATGCACTATTTTCAATCACTTCCCTGAGCGAATACAAAGTAATAGTATTAAGGAATGCAACATACATTAGACATTAAAATGTCAATTCCTTGTGATAAGAATGAGGTGTTTCATAGCAAAAAGGATGTACCTGCTGAACTGCAAGTCTTAACCCATCTGTGTTGAGTACTAAATGGTTTTAGTGTATGATATACTTATTTTGGTACTTGGATAAGCTGTACCAGGAAATAGGCCTGTAACATACCATCGAGAATCACAGTGCAGTACTATTCGGTCATACAAAGCTGTGCAGGTTCAAAGTTGGTTGTCACTTGTGGCTGTTTGTGGGTTAGTGATATGGCAGTGAAGCAAACATTCATTTAGGGAAAAAAGCACCGACAGCAGCTTTTAATAAAATGATTTCTTCCCTGTGACAGGATATGCAACTTCCATCAAGTAGCACACCTTTTATTGTGGAGGTATTGGTCATTCACTTTCTGTTATCTGTCCATATTCCCATTTTAACTACAGCTCTAAACTTGCCAGCAGCCAAACTTGACGGTGAGGAATGTAAGGCATTAATAAGGCCTAAAGTCACATAGATGTAATGCCAAAAAACACACATGCCAATTCAGGAACCTACAAAAAGATTATTTCCTACCACATTCCTGGAGAAGGCCCTAAACTGACCAATACTGAAACCAGGCAAACCTACAGCTCAAACATACCAATAAAGTACATTAGAATGCTAACCACAGATTAAATGGTACATTGTCCAGTTGTGCTTAAAAGTCTAGTTATGATCATGAGACATTAAAACATGTTGGTTTTATCAGCCAAAGGCAGATCTCGGAGGCACTAATGTAGAGGATTAAGGCTATGAGCTAATGAGCTGCTTCCTGTAGTGCAGAGTTTGGTTCCCCCAGCCTCCAGCTGCCTGTTGTAGGACTTTGAGCAAGTCACTTAATCAGTCAGTGCTCTGAGGAAACTGAGCTAGGCTCCTTACTGTTCTCCTGGACCACATGGCTAGTAACTACCTGTGAACGTAAGGGTCCTATTTACAGTAGAAATTGATGACATGCAACATGTTTCAATTCTTACAGTGGATTTTGATGTACAACGTTTGGTCCATGTTGTGTCTTTCGGCTTATCCCGGTTAGGGGTCACCACAGTGGAACTCCGGTCCTCTAATGTTTGGTAGTGGATTTTTACATGCCGAGTTAGCAGCCCTGACACACAACCTTCAATGAAGGCACGCCCATTCACGCATGCCTCCACATAGAAGACGCTCTAACTGAGAATCGAACAATTTTCTGTAGACGGTATTTTAGACCATATATATTTCTAGTGTCAATGATTCATGCATTAAATAAATACATTTCTTCTACTGCCAGACCAAAGCCATACATAACATAAATGAGAGAAAAGGGTTGGGGACCAAAACTATGAATAACATAAATGAGGGAATAGGCAGCATTTTTCAGATGATTTGGGCAGTAGGAGAATACGACAACGTCGTTCACCTTGTATATGCATATGACATACTACGACACATACACTCACATACATAAATACATGCATGCACATAGGCACAAACACACACACAATACTTCCTGACAATCTGTCTTCAGCCACCTGCCCACACTAATAGATAAGCTGAAGCAATACAAAGTATAATTGTGGAGAGAAGGAGTACAAGAGAAGCCTGCATGCTGATAACACTTTCATTATCAAAGCTGATGAAATCAGACAGATCTCTATAAAGTTTGTTCCAGGCTTTTATGTCACAATCTTGTTATGAGGTGATTATATCCAGGATAAATATTCCTCCTGTCACCAACCACAGCCAATGACTCTGTCTGCCCTATTCATTTCATATACATGAATAGTGATCCCTAAAGAATAACATATGCAGATTACTTAAACGGGCAGAAGGCACCCAAGTTCCTAGAATGTGTAGAACTGAGATGAGCTATAAAGTACTTTATGTTATATGAAATGGTACAGCTGTTGAAACAGTAGCGTCTGTCTCAGTCCTGAACTTAATTCAGTCATTTAATTTACTCCCTCCCCTAACACTTTAAGATTGCTTGGATTGATTACATATTTATTTATTGACCATGTTGGGGTACTTATGCCACATTGACCCTTTTCAAGTGTAACAACAGAAAACAAAATAAGAAGAAAAAGGGTTATTAATTTGCAAGAAACAGGAGTAACTGTGTGATTGCATATTAGTAGCATCTTTCCAGTTTGATATCAGTCTCACTCGTAATACATCACACAGTAAACATTTTATCCATATTTAGAGCATACTACAGTTAACCGAGTAAGACAACAGCAATATTGTACATTTTTCCAAAGATGAATCACAGCAGATAATACATGCAGCAGCAGTAAGCAAATACGTTTTAGTACAGTTATTAATACAATATGATTTGCTTAGCAATATATAGACCACTCAGTAAGGTACAGTCTGTGTCATGTGAATTATTTTATTTATTGACTAATTGATTGCTTATGAGCTTGCTTTTGTTAACTGGGAAAATATTACTGAGCAAAGAAAGCTTGGGGGTGACTCTCCAGAGTATTAGCACAAGAATCACAGTAGGAAGTATATATCAGACTACAGCAGCAGACATATTTTTCCTTGTAGTCTCATGTATGTGATACAAGCGAGTGACAAGCTGACAGTCCATAAACTACTGGTCATAGTAAGGGCTGTTATTCTAATGTTTCAGGTTATCAGTGTTTATATTTTGATATGGTCACTCTTTTTTTTTTAAAAAAAAGCTCAGCCATTCCTACAGTCCATTGAAAACAAAATCTGCCGATTTCATTTCCAGTCCCCCCATCGCCGCCGCCCCCCCCCACACACACACACACGCACAAAGGACAAACATTGTACCACCATCTCCAAAGCCAAATAGCTACAGTAGACTCTCTCTTACCCTGCCTGTCTTTAACTAGTCATCAAATATCTGCTGTAGTCCTAGCAAAAGACAACAAAGAAGAAGAACAACACTTCTGCCTCCTCTGGGCTAAATAATGATAGACATTTGAGTTTTAGACTTCATATTCATTAGAAAACTGCATGCCAACACAAGTCCTGTTATTCTAGCTAATTTATAACTTATAAATATTATTTTGTATGCTTTTTCTGATTAAACAGACAGTTTATCCAGCCTAAGGTCCGGTCACAGCGAGGCCGGATAAAAGAGTGTCAACTGTACCAGAGTTGAAATATCCTAGGGTCTCTTCTTTACAAACTATTTCAACCGTGTGCCTTCCCACCTCTTGCAGGCAATCTCCATAATAAAATCTCCCCCTACAACCTCCACAACTTCTCCCAATTAACTTCCTCATTCCAGACACAACTCCATTCTTGCACCCAAACTCTGGCAATCCTCCCCCCTCAGTTAAAAGAAGTCTCTTCTCCCCCACTTTCAGAACACACCTTAAAAGACACCTTTATCAAAAATCAGGCTGAAAGTGATTTTGTACTGGACATGTCATGTAATTCCCTCTCCAGCCACATCACTTCTACTTCCACCCTCTATTTTCACCTGCTGCTTCCTCTCATATTTACTAGTAAAATTAATTCACATTTGTTTTTCCACTCTGTTAATAATAATTACATATTGTTTCAATTGTCTAAGGGATTCTCCACCTTCTGTGATTACTCCATAATCATCAACAACCCCCCTTTTTTCCCATTTTTTTCTACATGTGGTCAGGGTATAATGTTAACTGCCGCCATCTCTCTCAATTCAATGCCTGCATTTCCTCTTACCTTCTTCTTGTCTGTCCCAAATCTTCTTCACCAGGACCACTGTAATCTGTTCTCTTTAACGAACTACCATAATCTGTCCTCTTTGATTTTTTCTGCAGTTGGTGATACTTTGGCTTTGACTCCTGTGATTACTCTATGTTTGTGAATTTGTTCTGTTTTATTTATTTATTTATTTTGTTGTGAATTTCTTCACCCAGGCTGTGCCTGCAAATGGTATATTGTGATCAGTGTAGTAACTCAGTTTGTTTGTGTCTTTTGGCTTTTCCTGGTTAGGGGTCGCCACAGCTGAACTCCGGTCTGCTAATGATTGGCTGTAGATTTTTACATGCTGGCTTGCCGGGCCTAACGCACAACCTTCAACGAAGGAACGCCCATTTACGCATGTCGACACACAGAAGACGCTCTAACAGAGAATCGAACGGGCAAAGCCTAACTGTGAGGCGACAACGCTACCGCAGCACCACCACCAAACAAAATAAATAAAAAATAAAATTAAGCTCACTTTCTTAAGATTTTTTTCTTATTATTCACTATCAGTAAATCCAAATTACAGCAATGCTGGAAAGTGAAAAATCACTGCAAAGCCATGAGACTTGATAGATCATAGAAGTAGCTCTGTATTGCAATTGATTTTCAGTAAGTTGCATACCTTAGTAAACACAACAGCTTACTTCACTTCCTTATATGTCTGTGGTGAAGCACCCTCAAGTAAGTAAATGATTAGTATGAAACTGCAGACTATTGGCAATGTATCATGCCTGCCACCCTTCATCAATATCTCCTACCATCTTACTCCACTTGTACCTTACTGAAACTCTTGACACCTAGAGATATTTATCAAATATTTGTTAACAGGGTGGGTAGCTGTTCCATCAACCTCCACTGCCACATTTCCCGTACCCCAGTAAAACTCCTGAGTAACACCTAATGACATTTATTATGCATTTATTATGGGCATAGGTTCATATGCAGGTACAAGGCTATTGGCCCAAGGGCCTAAGTAAGCCTAGCCAACAAGGTTCCCTGGCATACGCCACCCAATAAAGTTATTTTCCTGTGCCCCTGTCGAGCAGAGCCACAGAAGTGATCCCCGGGGTGTATTTACTATTTCCCATCCACTTATCAAGATTTTTCTTGAAGAGTGCTAATGAGGAACTTTGCTTGACATAGATGGGTAGCTTGTTCCAGAGTATGGGAAGTCTCTGGGACAGGAATCTATCCCTCCAGCATGTCCTGTTTATTGTGGTGACAAGGTTTAGGTCCCTAGAGCGTGTAGTTCAGAGGGATTGGGATTTCTTTAGGTGTAGCATGTCCAACAGCCCTGGGTTTGACATAGCTTTATATGTTAGGCAGTGATCACCTTGGAGTTGCGATATGCTATGGAGCAAAGCTGGAGTTTTTTGAGACAGTCAGTGTAGGGCATCTGTTTGAGGCCAGTAATCCTCTTTGTGAGGTACTTCTGTGGCCTTTCCAGCTGCTGCAGATGTCTTGTGAGGTACATTCCAAAAGGGGCATTGTACTCTATAATGGGTCTAATGAGTGTCGAGTAGAGGGGAACAATGACCTTTTTTTTCCTAGATGAGAACCCTTTTGTGATAAGGTGTGCCATGTAGAAGGATTTCCTGACTACTGTGGCAATGTGATTATCAAAGGAGAGACTACTGTCCACCTGGGTCCCCAGGTCTCTTATCACACATTCGGCATTAAGTAGACTGCCGCCTATGTGATAGTTCATGGGTACAGGGTTTTTACCAAAGGGGATGACAATGCACTTTTTGGCATTGAGCTTGAGGCCATGGCTCTGACACCAGGCATCTGTCTCAGTGAGGCCCTTCTGTAGGATGTCCACATCATTTGGAGACTCTGTTATGGCTCCTAGTTTGCAGTCATCTATGCACATGCTGCAAAAAGACCCCTTTTAACCATTACCCAGATTACAGGGTTATCTATTACTACAATGTAAAAATAAAACTTGTACTTAGCAATAATAGACTAAACCTGTATAATCTTTATCAGAAGTTATGAGACCACTTTCTAAAAAACACCAAATTCAGGCACATCAAAACTCAGCTTTCTTAAAGTTCTAAATCTTTCCGAATTTAATCCTTCCTCTGGGGACTCCATCTTTCCCATGCTAAAGAAAGGACCCTGATCACTGAGGAACCGGAATTGGAACCCTAAATAATTCAGTTATCATTGTAACACACTTACACTTGCAGAGTCATAGGTTCATAGATAGGTACTAGGCTATCATCCCAAGGGCCTACATAAGCCTAGCCAACAAGGTTCCCTGGTTTATGCCACCCAAGAAAGTTATTTTCCTGTGCCACTGTCAAGCAGAGACACAGAAGTGATCCCTGGGGTGTATTTCCTATTTCCCATCCACTCATCAAGATTTTTTTTAAAGAGTGCTAATGAAGAACTTTTCTTGACATAGATGGGTAGGCCTGTTCCAGAGTATGGGAAGTCTCTGGGACAGGAATCTATCCCTCCAGCATGTCCTGTTTATTGTGGTGACAAGGTTTAGGTCCTTAGAGTGTGTAGCTCGGAGGGATTGGGATTTCTTTAGGTGTAGCATGTCCAACAGCTCTGATGGTCTGATTTTTGATGGAGATGCCACAACCAGACCTACCACTGCTTTTTTTCATCTTTACTGCTTAGCAGTGTTTTAGGAGGGAAAAGATAAGCTTGAGCTGAGAATAGGAGGTCGGTGTACAAATGCTGGTAAAACAAAACTTACAAGTAAGTATAGCCACATCATGTCTAATTACTACAAGTTGTGGCTGGTTAATTACTGAAGTTGCGTACTAGAGGTCATACTAAAGTGTAAGTTGCCTCAGTCTATGTATGCCTGCTTCATCCCTTCAGATTGTGGAGGAGATTCTTAGAAGTAGTGATAGTAATTATTTTGGGTGACCTCAACTGTGACTGTTAAGGAAATGTATTAGGCAGAAGTGTTATGATGAATTTATTCAGGAAGAATCTATTTAGATACTAGGCTGCTGCTACCTCTTTATGAAATTAGAAGAGGAAAGTATAATCAGTCATTGTTAGATGAACAGAGGTTTGATAAAAGTAAGCATCATTTCAGAATAAGGCTTTGGTTAGAAGCAGCATTACTAAGCTATTTTATCAGTGAGGCTTTGTTAGGATAGTGGTATTGTTAAAAGCACATGAACAGGAAGATTGTATGATAAATGACCGCATAGTAAAGATAGAGGAAGTGCTGCTATTTGCTATTTATTCAGCATGTCTGTCACAGTGTAAGTCACATGATTATATAGTTCCACTTGGAAAGAATGCAGAAAGTTTCCACAGTGGTGGTGGACTTTGAACTATCAGCTAAATGGGGAAAGAGAGTTTACTGGATGATGTAACAGTCATAACACCAAAACGTAGTTGTCAGCTAGATGGGAAAAGCTTTATTGGATTTGGAAGGTATAGGAGTCTGTACTTTGCAGGAGGAGAAAGTATGTTTATTGGTTACATCTGGGAAATTTGATAAGGGTTTAAGAACGTACAGGGTAATGTGCTGGACAGGGACTTCAGCTGATAAAGAACTGCTGAATATTGCACCTTTTTATGTATAAAAATAGTCAAGGCTTGTTATGATTCAGATTCTATTTTTGGTGATTCTGATGAAGTGTCTATTACATGTTAGAAATAAGACTGCTGAAACATGCCTTGGTCTCAGAGTTTTTTTTTTCCCACCAGTTTAACCTACCCTCCAGGTTGTTTATAGAAAACAAGCTGATGCAATTAATCAAAGTACCATGCTACCTTGGTGCGTTGCATACTGAAACATACTTGTCTCATATTTGAGCTTTCACACATGAGGGGGACAGGTACATACACATGCCCTACCACCATATTGACTGCATACCCTATTAGTCTGGTCAGATAAATAAACATCTTCCCAGTAGCTGAAACTATGTCCAGATTTTTTCATTCTAATGAATATCCTTTTTGCAGAACAGAGTCATACAAATCTTTAAACTACAGCCCTGTCCCTACATGCAAAGAAATGTCCTTCCCTCTTTTTCTTCTCATCAATTGGCTTCTGTTCATGCTACACAATTTTTCATTCTCACCAAAAGAAACATGTCAGATAATTAGTGCAAATGGATAAGCAAGGCATTCAAATCTAGCATGAGACAGGATGATTCGATCTGATATGAATGACGTCTCACACTAAGGAGCATATGTGGTAGCATAAAGACATATGAGTTCTTGAACAATTTCTCTGGGATAGCTATTAATTTATCATTTTTGTAAATTGTCTATGGTCACACTCCTTTTATAATTCCATCTGTTTGTTAGGCATGAGATAACAATGCTCCTACTGTAATCCCCTGTTATAAGACAATTATTCTGATGCACTTTGGTCCCTTTATCAATTTTGTCATCAAAAACATTTATTGATGATTTTATTTTAGTTTGTTAACTTGGGTAGAGCACTGCCCTGTTTGAACCATTTACAGGTTTAGCCCAGGATAAAAAAAAAAACAAACAAAAGATAAAGACCTTAACAAAATAATACCATAAGTATACACAAGAAGAAAAAAAATGAGATTATGAAATAATATTGTTAAAGGTGTCACACAATTTGAGCAATATTCTAGGATAGTATGTATGTCAGCAAATGTTTAAATCTTGTATTATTTTCATTATTTACAACTTATGGTCATCCAGTATATTAGTGGGTGGTAGTGCAGGAGTCTTGTGGAGTGAAGGCAGATTTGGACAGAGTGGAGAATGCAAAGAAAAGAGGGGATGAAGACGTAGACAGAAATGGGGGTGTACAGTGACTAGGAGCTGGAGAAGTAGCAGAAATGAGGACAAAAGCTATGGATACTAGGAGGGTGTTGTTGAAGGATCTTAGTATATTAGAGGACTGCACATAATTAAACTGGTGTGGTGGGTTAGAGGTTAGTATTTCTTCTTCATAGTTCCAAAATTCAGTCCCAGTCTCTGGTTACTGGCAGTGTGGGGGATGCACGTGTTCCCCATCCCTGTGTATGTGTTTTTTCAACATACTCATTCATTCTGCCATTTCATAAAGCATGCTCTTGGTTTACTTCTGTAATGTAGCCATATATATTACATTTAAGACCAGCACTGGTACAGGACAGGGCATGGGAGTGCCTGCGAACTGAGGCTAGAAGTAATTAGTGATTACGTCTGGGGTAATCAAGATGCAAGATAGTTGATTAAAGAAGAATATTTAAGATGGAACTCTGGTTCTGCACGTTACAGTAGCTGAAATGAAATAATGTGACTACAGTATATTTATCTATATATCTTTATCTAAGTTTTATATATATATATATATATATATATATATATATATATCTTTGCCTGTACGTGCTAACTCTGTTAACATATCCCTTCTGACAACACTACTTCTCTATAAGTAATTACATTCCTAGCTGCAACTCTCACCATGAAAGTATTACTAACTATGTACTACTTTACCTAAGTGAATCACCCTGCTTAATTTACAAACTAATGTTATGTTCCTCCACATATATAAATTCAACCATATATTTGTCTATATTCAAGTGTTTAAAGTCTTGTTCTATTTGATACTATGTATATATTTTTGTTTTTACATTTTTATCCTGTAAATGTGTTGACTAATTTTTTGTCAATTTTGTTTATAAGTTCTGTTACTTATTGTGATAATTTGTATGTAAGTTTAGACTGAAGCTTTTCTCCCTGGGCCTCTGCTGTAAATGGGCACTGTCCCAGTCAGACCATCTTGGTAAACAAATGTAAAATAAATTAAAAAATAACTCCCATGTGGAGTCTGCGTCTTCCACACCCCCTACTAATTATATACACAAACTCCTTGATTGCACTACTGTGGAGAAAGGAGTAAAACTGCAATCCCCACTGTACCACAGTCCTATTTATGACATTCAAACTAGGTTTTCAATATTCCTGGCTCACTCTTGTAAGGTTCGCACTTGGGGGATTTCGAGCATATAATACCGTGTGTGTATATATATATATATATATATATATATATATATATATATATATATATATGTGTGTGTGTGTGTGTGTGTGTGTGTCTGTGTAAGAAAAAAAATGTTTTAGAAAGTTTATATGTGTTTGCTGTGCTGTATAAGTATTTTATTTATGGGTCATAGAAAAAAAATATATTTAAACATGATAACCTGCCTATCTCCATGGTGTAGAAAGATAAAGGTCTGACTATGATTCACAAGATCTCAGTTCAATTAACGCCTTATGTACTGGAGGAGACAGACTAGCGAGTATAGAATGAGTGGCTGGTATTCACTTAACCATTCTGTGAGTGAAGGATGGAGGTCCAACTTAATGCATTGAGGCGACCTACTGGAGAAAAGGTGTCTTGCAGGCACCAGTAGTTGTCAGGAATTGTCCTTGGTCCCTGACAAGTTACATACACAGAAGCCTTTGTGGGGAGTTTGTGGGACTGTGCAAGCCCTTTTATGCCCTTTTATCTGCAAGTGTACATGTAGCCACCAATGAGTGAGGCTAGCATCATGCTACCTGGAAAACATTGTACAGCAATCAGTGATCACCACACTACAGAAAAAAATGGGTCCAGTTGACTGTGACAAGACTGATGGCTACTAAGAAACAGGTAAAAAATTATAAAAAAAAAAAAAAAAATAAGAAAAAACTTGAAAATCAATAAAAATATTTAGAAAAAGACGTATTACATTTACATACGCAGACATAAAGACACAGATAATACAACTATCATCGGGCTCATCAGGAATGGTGATGAGTCTGCATACAGATGGGAGGTTGAGCAGCTGGCCCTTTGGTGTAGTCAGAATGATCTGGAACTGAACACTCTTAAAACTGTGGAGATGACAGTGGACTTTAGGAGTGGTGCTACAATATTATCCTACCTCTTTATATTTAATACTGCTGTGTCAGTTGTGGAATCCTTCAGGTTTTGGGATCTATAATCTCCCGGGACTTGAAGTGGGAGACCAATTTAGGGTCCATCATAAAAAAGGCACAACGGCGAATGCACTTTCTGCGACAGCTGAGGAAGTTCAACCTCCCACAGGAACTGTTGATTCAGTTGTATAAAGCAGTCATTGAGTCTGTTCTCAGCTCATCCATAACAGTGTTGTTTGTCTAATCATGACAAAAATAGGTTACATCAAATAGCCAGGTCTGCCGAAAATATCATTGGTGCTAGTTTGCCCTCCTTACAGGACCTGTAGTATTCCAGAGTCATGAAAAGGGCAGAGAAGACTACCACCGACCCTTCACATCTAGGCCAGCGTCTGTTTGGACTGTTACTGTCAGACAGGCATTATAGATTAATGGGCACCAAAACAAGCAGATATGAGCAATTTTTCCACAGGCCATCAAGTTCGGTTAACTCAGCTTATTAGGTTGGGATATTCTTTTTCCCAAGCCTCTGAGGATTCTGCAGCATTGTTTACATATTTTTGATGCTTATTTTTTTCAAGAGTTTATTTCAGTATTTCTTGCACTGAGTTGCACTTTGCACCTTATATGTATATGTTTATATGTATATATATATATATATATATATATATATATATATATATATATATATATATATATATATATAGGCTGTATTTACAAATAATTATTTCCTTAAGGTATTTAAGAGGTATTTGCAAGGAACTATTTCCACGAGTTGTTTTAGGAGAGAGGTCTTAATATGAGAAATTCTTTTTCCTGTTGTTTAACTTCTTGTAATAAAGCTGACCATGTTAAGTGCCCTAATAAAAGGAAGGCTTTGTTTCCTTTATTTATTTTAAGCCTAGACGTTAGAAAGTTTATAGCAGCATCCTGAACTGGACCATACAGATGAAAACTAGTTGCACTGATGAAAGAAATCGTAAAACCATAAACAGAAATCTTAGACAATTTCTCAAGGCATCCCCCAGGCCTTTTTTTACTGAATGACCTCCAGTTACAGTCTGTATAGAATTTGCAGGTTCTTCCTTTTTATGAGTTTTCTTCAGGAATTCCAGTTTACTCCCAACTCACAAAAACACTGATTGGGTACTCCAAATATTCTGTATATGCAGCATTTACCAGAGCCATTCTGGCTAAGGGCATGGCTGGAAAAAATTCTAAAAAGCTAGTGCACTTACTTGGCTAAAAAATGAATGAGTTACATAAAACAGTAGAACTCCTAGTGTTCAGTCAGTAGTTCTTTTGGTCAAATTATGTTTTTATAACTCCAGAATAATGAGTCAGATTTAATCTTGCCACTTGTTGAAGTGTTGCAAGCAAGGGCCAGCACGGTTTAAGAATATTTGTTAGAAGGGCTCAAAAGCAGTATTACATGGAGAAAGTTTTCCTAAATTTGCCATTGTGAGCTGGCCCAGAGGGACTGAAGCAAGGAATTCTCCTGTGATACAGGTGATATGATTTTGCAGAGAGACTCAGAAGTCAGATGCAAAAACAAGGAAGAACTGAGAATCAGTGGCCAGATTCTTTCCTTTGTGGTGTTAAGATACACTGATTCCAACTGTAATAGAGACTAAAGGAACTGCAGCATGGACTATAGCATTCATCACAGGGAAAGGGGAACTCAGCATTGGGAGCATGTTTGGGTGGAAGCATGGCTCAACCAGTCACTGAAGGTCATTGCATCTTTTCCTGAGAGGAGGACTGGGATAGGCAGCAACTAGCCTCAGCTTAGAATGTGATATAACATCACCACTCACCAATTCCCCTTGACTCTTATCTTAAACAAGAAACAAATGAGCTGATAGGAAGCAGAATGCCAGCACAAAGATTGCAGAGCAGCAGAACAAAAAAAGTTGATAAATATCTGCATTTACGAATATGGTGTTTCTTATTCTCTGTTTGCTGTATATTTGCCTGACAACATATCAAGTCAGCAAACAATATTACCCATTATTTTTAATTGCTGCGGTGGTGGTGCTGCGGTAGCATTGTCGCCTCACAGTAAGACGTTGTCCTGTTCGATTCTCAGCTAGAGTGTCTTCTGTGGGGAGACATACGTGAATGGGCGTACCTTTGTTGAAGGTTGTGCATCAGGGCTGGCAACTCGGTACGTAAAAATCTACTGCCAATCGTTAGTGGACCGGAGTTCCGCTGTGGCGACCCCTAACTGGGAAAAGCCGAAAGACACAACAATTTTTAATTGTAGTCACTGAGCGTTTCACTATTGAAGAAAAATAGAGTAATAGCTGTTGTAGTCAGGCACTAGGTAAGCCAGTTAAGCATGTGTAAGTGGAAAACCAATGCAAGTATATTTAGTGCCACAAAGGCCATTGGTTGGATTCAGAATTTAAACAATTCACAGGAGATTGTACCAGATCTGTGGACATGCTGGTGGTTTGTGATTCAGTAAAGTTCACTTTGCAATAGATAACACTGTATGTATATCACACATGATTTGTAAATGCATTTTGATTAGTAGCCCTACAGATATGGAGCTTAAATGTTTATTGAGTCTTGCTATTATCTAGCTATCCACCTGTCTATATAAATTTGTGTGTGTGTGCGTGTGTGTGCGTGTGTGCGTGTGTGTGTGTGTGTGTGTGTGTGTGTGTGTGTGTGTGTGTGTGTGTGTGTGTGTGTGTGTGTGTGTGTGTGTGCATATATTAAATCTTTGCTAACCAGTTAAGTGATCTGGTCCATTAGAACCTTTTCACTTGTGACCACAACTACCCGGCAGATAAAATATGCAAGCATGCACTGCACAGAAAAATGCAATTGAAACTATAAGCAACATAGTTATAACAAGAACCAATACTTTAGATGTGAAAACAATCATAAAATCAGAACAATATGATTATAACAACAGCAATAATTTTATAGTATGTATAGTATGAACACTACTTTACACATGGAATAATGCTTACAAAGTTCAGATAAGCAAACAACATCTTGGTAATTATCTAGTTACATCTCAAAGGTAATGATATAAAGCTTATTTTAACACAATGAAGCATTTGTACTTCTAATCATCTCTGTTTTTGTTCCTTTAGCATGTCTGCAGAAGACAGTTAGCTGCTCATTCTTTGATTCAGTTACTCCTGACCTCCTTGCTTACCGGGCACGCAGGTGGAGCTGCTGTGATGGAGGCAATGCTAGCAGGGAGAGAACAAGTGATCAGCTCTGTCCTCCTGGCAGAAGCCATCACAGGTGGGCATGGAATGGGAAGTGGAAGCTTAGTTTGGAAGGTGGAGTGGAGCTACGATTTAGCGAAATCCTGGAAACAGTCATGTGCACTAGGCTTTTTTTCCCCAAGTCACTACTTGCATGCTGAATTTTTGAAAGGCCTGATCAGGAATATTTAGAGTGACATATCATCAGGAATCACATCTTAGAACATACTCTGTCTGTGTTCTAAGGCGATGACAGCTCCTTAGCCCTCTCACTTCCCCAGCTCAGAGATCATTTCAAGTCTTGGCCTCCACCAGGGCTTGGAGAACCTGCCTACAACCCCTCCCAGGAGAGACATGGATATCCTCCCTGCTTGCTCTGTCAGATGTCTTAAGCCACTAATCAAACTAGAGGTGCCTGGGCAAGGCTTTTATCCCTGTATGTCACCGGGCTGGCTTATAATCACATGCAACCTTTATTTTAAGTTATTTTTTAAATTACTGTAGATTGTTAAGTAGAATTTTTTGAATTGGAATTCCAATTCAGTAGGGTAATTTTAGAGAAGACTTTTTTGTGAGTTGTTGGGGAATATGGAAGCCTTATTAGCTGCATATCTTCTAGATTTTAAAGTGAATCAGTAGAGTGTCTAGTCTGAAGTTTGTTTGAAGAGGGGGCGGTAGTAGTTCTCAATGAGGAGTTGAAAGATTAGTGTATTTAGCAAAACTGTGGCTCTTGCTGTTACTGGCAGCCAGTGAGTTCTATCTATAGTCATGTAGTGATGTGTTCTGTTGTTTGCTAAATAAATAAAACTAACACATTTGCTTTCTGTGGACTGTAAAATGAGTGTCTTGCGGGAAGAGACCAAGACAGTTATGGGCAATGCATATTCCAGCTTAGGATACAGAACATTTATTACTATTGCTTGTATATATTCAATTATTAGAAGATGTGCAACTTTTGTAAAAAAATGCGAGTTTGGGTAATATGGTCTCTTCTTTTTTTTGCTCTGTATAGAAATGAATGGAAAAAACGTAGATCAAGAATAATCCCTAAGGATCTTTGATATGTTATAAGTTGTGCCAGCTGAGACTATCATTTTTTTTCTGCATGGTCCCAGAACTTTGCTCAATGGCTTCATTACCAACACCCAACTGACCCATTGTTACTGTGGACATGACAGCCAGGTATTCCCAGGCTGGGTGAGAGTATTACAACCCATTTCTTCCTGCAATGGGAATACTGATCAACCTTATTATTTCACTGTAAGAATTTGGTGGTAGGAAGAAAGCCAGATTTCTGGTTGTGGAATGTGGCCTACCCTTTCACCATTGGGAGCACTCTGACTTTTCAGAGGGTTCTCTGAGTCTACTATTTCTGTCCCTACTGAGGGGAAGCATGCTTCCACATGATTGATTCACCTCAGCTTTACTGGTGCTAAATATCATGATCGTTCAGGATCAAATGGCTTGAACTCCTGCTAGGTGTCACCATTATGGTGAACCTGAGCCTCCTTAGTCTGCCCAGCATGACTGAACCAGCGCCAACTACTCACTTCCATCCTAACCCACCTGAGCCATTACTCAAACTCAGGTTACCTGTGGCACAGTCAGGGCTCTAATCATTTACGGTGTGGAGCTGGCAGTTGGGTGTGTTATAGCTAGGTTTTGAGCCAATGCTAATTTTTTGTGGGATTCATAGCAGTATCAATGTAGATTTTGTGGCTAGGTGTGTTTATGTGTATATTTATATATGTATGTATATAAAACACCATAAGTATAGGCTATAAGACCTCTCGTAACTGGCACATCGAACATGTGAATGCATGTGTGTATGCGTCTGTGTGTGTGTGTGTGTGTGTGTGTGTGTGTGTGTGTGTGTGTGTGTGTGTGTATATATATATATATATATATATATATATATATATATATATATATATATATATATATATGGGTTCACTTTGAAATCCTGATCCCAGAAGATCGATGTTTAAAATCTCAAAACGAAAATCATTAAACCGTGGAAACCTGAACGTCGGAATTTTACTAGGGTAAGTAAACACTTGCCTAACATGTCCTTTTCTCCACTGTAGTGCGATCCCATGTTGGTATAGATAGTTGGGGGGTGAGGGGGTGAAGCCTCCTACCTACATGGGTTTTACATAACTCGGCATGAATTTCATTTCCATTTGGCCAGTGTTTACTTACCCTAGTAAAAATCCGACATTTGAGTTTCTGCGGTTTTGTGATTTTGGTCACAGGATTTTAAACGTCAGTTTTCTTGAGGAGAGAGAGAGCGAGATAGAGCCTGTACTTTCACTGTCATGCATTTTTAGTGTTAATCTACTTCATGATAAGTCCTAATGTTATGCATATGTTATTGTTTGAAATACCCTGACATACCCAACTATATTCATAAGCTTCAGCTGGGGATCAGCACCAGGCCAATGTCCATGTTCGCTGGAAGAAGAAGGCACATCTGGCAGATGAGTGGAGTGAGTTATATTACCTAAGTGATGCCTCTGCATATTAATGCTGTCTTCAATGAATATTTATGATATATCATATTTTAATGATCCCCAACTCTCTCTGTGTTCCTTTGTGCAGAAAAATGACCAGGAGGTCAGGGCCCTAAAAAAGGGTAGAATGTCATGAGGGAGGAGTGCTTCTTCTTTTGGGAGATGAGCATCCACACTTCTGCAGTACAACCCCAGGGAGATGTCTGTACCGCCAGAACTCTGATAATGAGTCTAGGACTTGGGTTGTCAAGTTGCAGCAAAACTGGTCTCCCTGTGGTGCTCAGAGTGCCCCATCTACTAAAGCAGATGCATGAGGTGCTGATCCAGGGTCTTATGGCAAGGTTCTGTCAGATAATGTGATAGTGGTGAAGTGTTGGATGGACCATTGGACAGCTGACACCACAACTGGATTGACATCAACTGCTTCAGATAACCCTCACTGCAAGCCAGGTGTCCACATCCCTCCCTCTTCCATGCCATGTATGCCACCACCTTGTTATCATCTGCACCCTGTATGTTGTCCCTTCTTACATGACAGTGCTCCTCTTCAATGTCTATGTTTCCTTCCAATGAGAAGGAACAACTCCATCTCTGT
This sequence comes from Protopterus annectens, assembly GCF_019279795.1. Taxonomy (NCBI): domain Eukaryota; kingdom Metazoa; phylum Chordata; order Ceratodontiformes; family Protopteridae; genus Protopterus; species Protopterus annectens. Next base: position 494,013,476 of record NC_056748.1, read on the forward strand.
AAATGCCACACCTGTTCATGTGTACTGTCCTGTATATCTGGCTCTGTGTTCATGTTCCTGATAATCCTTCCTGTTTCCCAGCCCCGACACTCATATCCTTGTTGTTTGTCTCATACCTGCTTCACTGTATTTTATATATATATATATATATATATATATATATATATATATATATATATATATATAGATTCACTTTATAACCTCGAAATGCTGAAATATCGAATTTCAGTATCTCGAGACTATAAAACCGAATCCACAAAACACCGACAAACAAAAACCGCAAAACCACATAACCGAAAACACCGCACACACTACACTTAACATACAACAAAACACCCACATCACAACATAAACAAAAAAAACACACATACACAACTCACACACACATAAGCAGGGGGGCAAGCTCCCTGCACTATGTGGGGGCTGCCCCCACACACCCCCTACTTATATATACTAACTCCAAGATCGCACAAACACAACACAAAAGCTCACTCACACACGCACATTCTCCAATCCCTCACACACACTCTAACTCCCACTCAAAATCCTTACAAAATACTCACTTACCTGACATAACACCTACATCCAAACACGGCACCGCGCACCAACAAAACACAAACCCGTACATTACATAGTGCAACTTCATAACCGCAAATTCGACATATTTTCGACATACGTCAAATTTGCGATTATGAACGTTCGCTATTTTGAACATTCGACTTTATAGCTTTGAGATACTGAAATTCGACATTTCAGTATTTCGATGTTATAAAGTGAACCCATATATATATATATATATATATATATATATATATATATATATATATTAAAATGTCATCTGTCACAAAAAAAATCAGACTTGTCCTGCCCATTACTGTGCACATTTTCACATCACTATACATTGTGTTCATTCCCTTGCTCACTCAAACATTCCATTTTATCATGTTCAAGGGTTCCCTTTTTCTATCTTTAATTTTAGCATTGTGGGCTATGGTCCACCAGTCCCCTCCTATCTCATTTGCTTTCTTTTGCTGGGTGTGATAAACTGCAGAGCTGCCAGCCCAGCTAGATAGAATTTTGTAAATAATTCTATGTCGTTGTAAATATTAATATGATCCATAGGCTTGCGTTTCACAAATGTAAATAAAACTGTGTTATGTGTTGAGCTTCAAAATGTAACCACAGTGCACCCTGCTGGAAGAAAGCTGATGGGTAAATCATTTTATGTCTGATCTCAAACTAGGAGACATGATGTCTGGGCTAGGAAATTCTTTCTATTGTTCTAAGATAGAGATCAGATAATTACTAGGTTTTACATGTAAAATGTATTTTATTGCTGTGGCTTCCTGGCAGGTGCAGATTACAAAAAGAAATGTTAAAATTTTAAGTTCTGTGAGCCTGGGAAACTTAAGTAGAAGTGTCAAGAATTATGTAATCTGAAATGACTCAGCAGGAATGTGTATTATCAATTTAAGACTTTCTCAGAGAGAAAGATTGAGCATTCTGTATTTTGTCAGGGGCGGCTCGTGCTATCGGACTGCCGGTCTGCAGCCCTCCCATCTAGTAAAACAAAGAGAAAAAAATCTGTGAAACAAAAAATCCACTCAGGCTGCCTTTAAAGGCAGTCCGGATGCAGAGAAAGAGGTACCCAGCAACCTGTGCTGTAGGATACCCAGGAATCTGTGCGGTCAACGACCGCACAGAACAGAGGAGCTCCGGACTGCTTCCTTTGCAGACAGGGCCAATAAGGAGTGAGCTGAGAGCTCAGGGCCAATGAGGAGCTGAGAGCTCAGGGCCAATGAGGAGTGAGCTGAGAGCTCAGGGCCAATGAGGAGTGAGCTGAGAGCTCTCTCTCAGCTCTCGCGGGGATTTCACTGCACGGGCAGATGGATTCTGTTGGTCGCTGTTGGCTGGATGGATTATGTGGCTTTGCTGGCTGGATGGATTATGTGGCTTCACTGGCTGGATGGGCATCATGCAGATGGATTCTGTGGCTTTAGACATGTTCTGTTGGTCGGTCGCTGGCTGCTGATATGTTCTGTGCATGAAACAGGTAGGTGAAGACGTGTGTGTGTGTGTGTGTGTGTGTGTGTGTGTGTGTGTGTGTGTGTGTGTGTGTGTGTGAAATGCCCCAGTTGCTATATACTGGTGGCTAGAGAGAACAAATGGTGGTGGGCAGAGATGCTCAGCCTTGAACCCTGTACCTTGGATGCAGGTGGCAAGGACCTGAATTCTCTATCCACCACCATTTCTAAAAAATTTTGCAGATTTTTGCCTCATATTTGTTTTGTTCCTCATAAAATCTCTGGTTTTTGTATCTACATTTTTCCTTGGCTTGCAAAGTCTGTAGTGCACTGATGCACTGGTAGCATTGCTTCCTGACAACTACAGGTTCTCTGGTTTGATTCTTGGCTGGGGTGCCTTCTGTGTGGAGTCTGCATGTCCTCCCATCTTACAAAGATGTGTCTGGAGTTTCTCCCTGCTCTGCTGAAAATTGTCTTTTGTTCCAAGTCAGACTAGTTTCCTAGTTAAATGTTTAAAAATAACAGGCATTTGAATTTCAGACTTCATATTCTTCAGAAAGTACATGGTAACACAAAACTGTTTATTCTAGCAGATGTCTAAGTTTATAACATGGATATTTGAAATTTGTCCCTGTTTTTGGGACTGTATTCCCCCATTATTGGCTTTGTTCATGTATTTTGTGCTAAGGTTGAGAGCTATCTATGGTGAGAACTGAATTTATTGAATGTTTGGGGGATGTATTCTCCCCCATTACTGGCTTTGTCCACATGTTTTTTGCTAAGAGGTTGAGAGCTATGGTGAGAACTGAATTCACTGAATATGTTTGGGGGCTGTATTCCCCCATTACTGGCTTTGTTCAGGTGTTTTGTGCCAAGAGGTTGACAGCTATGGTGAGAACTGAATTCACTAAATGGTAGCCATTTAAGTTTGTCTTCCTCTCTTTCACAAAACAGCTGATTTGGCATAGTGGTATGTTTCTCTGACTGTTTTGCAAAGGGTCCCCTGGGTTAAAGATGTGGCAGTGAAATGTATGGTAGTAACACAGCATTTTATTCTAGCAACTTTCCAACATTGTATAAGCAATGTTTAAAATGTGTCCTTGGTTTTTGGGCTTTTGTCCCCCCCCCCAATAAATTTCGGCTTTTTCAAGATTTCTTGTGCTGCAAAGTTCAGAGATACAACTGTGTGTCGAGTAGATTTTACAAGGAGCTGAGACCTGCAGGGGAACAAAACTTTAGTGCTGCTTATTCTGAGTCTGCTTGCATTGTTAATAGCACAACAGGTAGTGTACTTGCTTTTGATGCAGAAGGTTGTGGGTTCTACTCCCACAGTAGATAGATGCATTGCTGATACTGTACTGTGTTGTAAAGTGGGTGGATGCTACAGTCCTTTTTGGCAAAGATACCTAGAGTAGTAACTGTTATCAGTTTGCCATACAGTCCCTATTGCGATATTACTAGCTTATCATTTTTTTAATGCATGCAACATAGGCAATTTATTCCTCAAGGGCAACAGGCACTTTATATGTCATTGTTTATTCATCTACAAATAAAGTTGTTTGCTAGCAGCAACCTCTTCATTGTTACAGATTTATTTAATGTGGAATTATTTAGATGACTTTTACACTTCAGATATTGTGCATATTTACTGATACTGGTGGAATGTAGAAGGTTGAGCAGACTTTTATGATGGAAATGTTCTGAATTGGGTAGTTTTGTCATTGGTGCATGCATTTTGTTTCATTGTTTACTAATGTTCAAAACAATAAATTTAAAATGCCCTCTAACATCTGTACTGTATTGTACAAGGAATACAATTTAATACAATCGGGAAGGTGTATCAAAGAGCATGTGTATGTTTCGTGTTCAAGGGGCCTATGATTTGAAAACAGCCCAAAGTTAATCTTTATCTGCCACTGGCAAAATGTATTTTCTTTGAATGTGGGTTTCAATGCTGTTTCAATGCATGCGAGTTTCAAGGGCAGAGAAGTTTTAATGCTAAGTCTGTTTTCATTGTGAGACTGCATTGCTTTGTTTAGCAGATATCTACTGGGGTTTGTGCTGTAAAAATGCAAAATAAAACTTTCAAATGAAATCCAAATCATCGCAGAAGTAAAGCAATATGCACATTACAGTGTTTATGGTAAATGGGGCAAAATAACCAAGAAATTGGACACTGGAATGGTTGCAGGGGGGAGGCTCCAATCGACCATGATTTTGAGAGGGGAAGGGCAGCAAACTCAGACAGCCCTGGTTGAACTATATGAAGTCACTAATGACAGACATTGAGTTTTACGTCATAACCTTCAGAAAAATGCATACTAAAGCTAGACCTATTATTCTATCAACTGTCTTAAGTTTATACAAGAGCAATTTTTAGTAGTGTTTGTATGTTCCCCCAATATATTTGGCCTTGTCCAGAATTCCTGCATTAACAGGTTGAGAGGTACGTGCAAATAAAATTGCTTTATAGAATTAGGCATATCCAAACCTCTCAACTGTCCCCGATTTTGGCTCAAAATGTTGCTCTTCCCCTAATAATCCCTCTGCAAAATAGCAATTTTGGAAGAAAACATGGAGGGTTTACAATTAATAAATAACTGTAATAATCAGTTATAGATTACTTTTATTTCAGAAATGCATGTAGATTCTTTTATTTTGTCAGCTGCTCAAGTTAGCAGTACTAATATTAAAAGTGTCCCTTCTTTGACAGGTTCCCAGCTGTATTGTATGGCTATTTTATATTTTTGCATCACATTTTTGTTCCATTTTTCATAAAATTGTGTTTTTTTTGGCAAATTAGTGGCAAATCATTAAAGACTGAAGTTAGAAAATAATGAAAGACATTTGAGTTTCAGATTTCGTAACTTTCAGAAAATTCATACTAATACAAGACCTACTATTCTATTATCTTTCTAAGTTTATAAGAGCAATATTTAAAAATTGTCCTTATTTTTGGGCCTTTGTCCCACTTCTATGTATGGCTTTGTCCAGATTTCTTGTTCTGAGGTTGAGAGGTATGACAAATGTGCCAGGGCCATCGCAGTCAGCCAGAGACATTTCAAATTGTGACAAACTTGTTGCACCCCACTCCCCCATGTAGTGACTCTGGATATGTCCAAGCAAGGCAAGGAGCAGTTATGCAGTGTAAATGTGCAGATTATTCTCCCCCATCCAAGGTAAACACAAGTACTACAGTGGCTTTTCATCTGTCATTGATTTTGCAGAATGTTCTGGTTTCTCTCATTTTTATACTGTTGATATATGCTTATTATTATTCAGAAAGTGCCTTTTGCTCTGTGTTTAAGTAGCAGTGCTTTAATGACCATCGGGTAAGCTTGTCTGATATTGTAAGATGCAAGTAAGTTTTAATAAGCAGTATTGCCAACATTGAAAGCCTTTTTGTTGTTGCCATGCAGAGAATACTTACATAACTAGATAATGTATAAGCCTTGGGTATTGAAATGCATATGACAGTATTTGTAATAAAGGCCAGGATTAGATTACGTTAAGCTCATTACAGGCTTTACCTGCAAACTAAACAGAATGCCAATCTATCATGCATGGCCCATATCCTATGCAGTAATCCTTTAAGCAATATATGTTGAGCTTGTTTCTTGTTTGCTTTTCATTTTTTACTTTGATCATGTTTTCCCCATGAAACAAGTAGATAGTTGTCAGGCAGCAGGTCTTTTTTGGATAAGAAACATTTTTACAAATGAGGGTATCACAGAGATTGCTACTTTCAGCATGTTACTCGGTACTTTAATAAAGCTGAATATAAATTATAATTAGAACTGGAGTGCAAGGAGAAGGGATTTAAGTGCTGCTTGTTTTTCTTATACTTGATTTTGACTGGCATTCCAGTAATGTATTTAAAAAGTAATTTATTTGTTCATGCCTCACATCCTTTTTGTTTCCATCTAGATATTAAGTAAGCTGTCATGCAGCCAATGGATTGAAATATTTTTTTTCTTCTACACTTCATTTTGTCTTGATTGGACTCCCATAATGATGGTTTGGCACCCAGGGCAGCGTATTTAATTCAAGTTTTTGTGGTTTTGAGCATAGCTACTCCCCTTTCTAGTTGGTCACACCCATTCCCATTGACCCCACCCATTCAGCTGTCTCCTGCAACCCCCCTTTGATTTGAAGTCACCAGCCGCCACTGTATTTTGTTCTGAAGCTGACAACAACTCACCAGCAATGTGCCTTGCTGTGTAAGTAAGGTTATTTAGATCTTAATATTTCTCTTAGAGATAAATAGGAATATAGCCAGATTAGTCTAGCTGTTTTCTATATTTATGTCAGATTGTCCTACAATATTGCTTTAAAGTATTTTCCTGTGATTTCTGAACTCTCTATTATCACTGTGTTGAATTGACGAGTAGTGTCTTGTGTTTTTATTATTTATTATTAAATATTTTAAACCTTTTAACTGTGGCTGGTTTGTGTGTAGAGATATTTAAGCTCGTAAGAGTACTTGCATGTATTTGGAGACACTGTATAGACCACTCCTAAATAGCCTTTAAGTCTTAGTCACACTTACTATTTGGATAATAATAACATTGCACAGTAGAACTGGATACACTTTGGTAAGGGCCTTTATAGTAGCTGATAAGGGTAGTTGGTGGCAGTCAGTACTACCTTATAGTCTGGGCAGAAGGGGGCATAGCTGGAGAACCTGTGCTAGCCTTCCTCTGGAGTATCTGTGTTTGTATATAATTCATATCTCAAAGTGTGTGTGTCAGCTACTTGGGCAGGGACACAAAGCACTGGTTGGACAGAGAGGGTGCTGGAGGTTTTGGCTTGACCACTCGACTGAGATCTGTACCCTATAGCTGTGCCAGTGGGGTGTCTTATTGGGGATCTGGAGAGAAAGGGAGAAACCAACCCCAGACTGACTGTGATCTCTGTGTGCTCTTAAGGGAAATTGTACTTTACTGTGTGTGTACTTGTTATCCTCCCAATGTGGACGCCTCTCACTGGTGCTAGTGGTGAGGATTGAGGCTGCTTGATTACTGGGCCAGTGCACGGGCATCACACTTGGCATGACTTTGTTGGACATTTAATGTTTAATGCTGGTGTGAATTTCATGTCTTTACTACATTTACAGAGCTAAAACACATTGATCATGAGAATATATTATCAGTCTACCATGACAGACTCTACAGACATACTTTTGGGATGTTGAAATGGACTTTTACAGACATTAAATATCAGAATTTTCATATCCTCTGAATATATGGCTGATGTGTCCTTGTATATGATCAGTGGTCCATGCTTGCCAGTTCAGTCAATTAAGTGTTTATGTTCATAGTATTGCACATAACATTATCATATATAGTACGTCATTCATGTCGGTCCACTGTTTCGACACTGTAGATGTCCACATACAATACAGTGGCCTCAGTTTAACATTTTCAAACTCTTGTTACCTCCACATTCCTATAGTATGTTTGTACATGATATATCTGTATACATCTGTTATGATTCTTAAGGTTTGCTTCATATTGAATTTGAACGATGTGGCTGGCTTACATTTACCTTTGTGCACAGTTTTAGATTTGGCATGATGTTTCTTCAGTTGTAGCTTGGTGCATGTACATTTGTATTGCTTCATAACACTATTCATGGACAACAGCTTCTATTCTAGGTTGCATGCAGCTCTGTCTTACATTCTTAGATTGGATTATTTAGTAGACAAGGAAACTGTTATGCATGCTTCCTGTTTGTTACTCAAAGTTCTGTCCTGTATGCACAGTTTGCACTATAGGGTTTAATGCTTTTGTTCTTGCTAGGACAACCGTCATGCATGGACAGGTTCTGTGCCCATGATGAGCATTTTGACATGATGATCACTGTGCACAGTCATCATGGACATGGATATATTCTTCACTGCATTATTCCGGATGACATTAACATCCTGTGGTTGATATTTCACATTCCCTGGCATATGAATGTGTTCTCTGGATGTATTTTTCACCAAGCCCAAATAAATAGTTGCTGTATCAATGCATTGGACTTCTCCTGCTTGTTTTTGCTAGCTAAACTATGACTGATGTTTATGTTACTTGAATTTTTGCACTGACAAGTGATGCGTTACTGAGGTGTATCCCAAAGATGTGACCCCTGTCACCCCTTGAACATCTTAGTGGTTATCATTCATGGGTAATTCATGTGTTCATATGGCTGTACTTTTACTTGATCTGGCATGTTTCCTTTTCTCTCATTTAACCTCTGTAACACTATGTTACCTGTTCTTTGATTCTGGGTATTCTAATCCTCCTGCAGGTTTACTCCTGAGATACTGCCATGTATCAGTCTTTGTGAATGGACCACACTGCCTGTAAATAGTCTGCCATTGTATCTGTCTAAGTTTAACAGTATTAGACATGTCTTGCCCTCTCCATTGCATAAATCTGTATCCCACTCCTCCCCATGCCTGTCTTATACATGTCAATTTCTGTACCAGTGTCATGTGCCATTAGGTGCTCTGTTCCTCCTGTACAGTGGCATTCTCAGCCTGATGTGTTACCTACTGTACATATTGCACACTGTAACAGCAAAGCTACTCCCCATGGATTGTCATTGCTCCTCTCCCTGCCTTTGTTTAGGTATGCTGTGTGTGTGTGTGTGTGTGTGTGTGTGTGTGTGTGTGTGTGTGTGTGTGTGTGTGTGTGTGCGTGTGTGCGCGCGCGCCCCCATGTGTACAAGTCAGCGGGGGTATGTAGCCATGATATAATACTGCATGTCTGTGCATTTGTTTGTATGTAAGTGTAGTGTTTCTGGGCAAATGGTACTTGATTATACTACAGTGCCATTTCCTACTTATGCATGTTGCATGCCATCATACTATTAAGCTGCTCCTCTATAACAGTATTGCACTTAGCATGTGTGCTTATGTTGGTTGTATGTGCAGACCTTCAGTGCCATGTCTTTTCATTACCTTTTTGTTATGGCTATGCTGGACTGAGTGCCCTGTGCTTAACATTATTAATTGTAGTGCATCATGAAACAGCTTATGTGTCCACTATGCTCTTGTAGTTACTAGAACATTTTATTTCTATGTCTGTTTCTTCATTCTTGCCACTGGTATTTGGGATATACCTGTGTACATACTGGAATGGAATTTTAATAAAACTGCTGCTATGTAAGTGTCTGTGTATTTCCCTTTGACTGACTATCTCATTCAGGGTTAAGGTAATATCTCCCTGTTTTCTGCAATAAAACTTTGTTTCCTGTGATGGTATTTACTTATTTGACCATGACTATGATTATGGCAGTCACTTCCTCTCCAATTACCTAATCACACAAACTACTCCCTGTTCAGGCCACAGTTCAAACATACTTACTAAAACAATTAATCTAAAACACTCCAACCGGAAACAAAGAAAAATAAATAAAAATAAAACACCGGAAAGTAACCAATACTGAAAACTATTTAATGACCAAAAAAGAAACACATTAAACATGGATTATTTGCTGGTTTTACACGGATAACCAAATGGGCTCTAGTTTTTTGACCTTGACCACTAAAGGTATTTTAACTGACACACCAAGTGGTTTTATCGTTCTGAATCAGGAAGAGTGGTTAAGTTGTTTTGTTGGACCGAATATTGCTAGTGGCACCAGCAGTGATAATAATAATGGGGCTTTTCTAAGATTTGATGAAGCACTAAATGGTTGGTTAGCTCTATAGTCAGATCCGTTTGAGGGAGCTAAATTTTCCAGTAGTGCTGCTATAGCCACTAACTACTTTGACATTTTTAATCAGTTGGAACATGATTTATTAAAGTTTAAGAGGTTACAATGGGACAACGTGTATTTCAAAAGTTGTCTAAGACTGCAAAGGGTTCCCAAGGGACTAAGAGTATCAGTTATGCCAGTAGGCAATGACGTTTTGCCTTAGTTCCTGAATAAATGGGTTGCCCTTAATCAAAGAATTGGTTTGCAGTATGTTTAAATGCTCATCGATCTTAATAAAAAAAAAAGATCAAGGAGCTGAACAATAACATCAGGTCAGCCTTTTTTAAATTAAAAGATAATTTAACATCAGACAACTTTGATTCAAAGTTTGTCTTAATACAAGACAAACTCAACAAAGAAAATAATTTGTTAAGAAAGCGCAAAACAAAAACATTTCTGAAAGATAAGGCTGACTATAAGGGAGGTGAAGAGCAAAACCAATCGGCAGGAGGAGGTGTGTCTGCTATATCACAGGAATTATTGGCAGCAGTAGGAAGAACTGAAACAGAAGAGGAAGCAGTGGAAGAGAATGTGACACATAAGTCAAAACATATTACACAAAGAAATGGAGTTTCTAGTTTGGAGAACAAGGCAGGCCAGCTCTTCCAGTAAGAACTATGACAATGGGACTTCATCCGGGAACAATGGAAAGGGTTTTCAGAGGGAAAGGAACAACCAGCCGATAAGAGTTTGCCAGCAGAACAGCAATCAGAGCAGGACTTGGGCACAAGTAGCATCTGTGCCGTTCAGGAACAATTATTCCAAAAAGAACTGGAAAAAGAAGAACAGTCAACGGTAGAGGCATCAGGTACAGCTGATGTTTCTTTTGTTATAGTAAATCTTTCAAGTTTGGCTATTAGTGACGACTTATGTAATGTTTTGAAAAAAGGTTGGAATTTTGTACCTTCGAGGGGGGCAAATAAATGTGACACAATCAATTCATTAAGAGATTATGTCAGAAAGTTGAATTTTAAGTTTTTGTTTCCAAATGATAGTAATGTTCCCAATGCATTTTACAAACCTAGTACTTTTAACCCCCCCCTTAAAAAAAAATTAGTTTTTTCTAATGATATGTGAGCAACAAATGATTGAGTTATGTGATGAAAAACCTGAATACAGATATTACAATTTAAATATTGAACAGCAACAAGTATTAAATGATTTATTATTAAATAATAATAAAATTTTGGTAATGAAAGCTGATAAAGGAAATGTGTTAGTTAAACTAGATAGGCACAAATATGTGTTAAAAATGGAAGAAATGCTGTCTGATGGTGAATTCTATAGAACTACATCTTTTAGCGAAGTTAAGAAAGCATATCTATTTGAAGATGGTCAAATAGAGGAGTGGTTTCTAACTGGCTTCATCACTGAAGAAATTAGGCATTTTTTTGTCAATTTGAGCACCCAGAATGAGTCGTATTTTTGGTTTACCAAAAATACACAAAGATCTGGATGACCTTCCCATGAAGCCCATAGTGGCTAGTAATGGAAACAAAACAGAACCAATGGCCATTTACGTTGATAAGCATTTGCAGTAGGTGGTAGAAGTTAGCATGTCCTATATTAAAGATTTTTTTGACTTCAAATCTAAGATCAAAAATGTAAAGGTGCAAAAGGAAGATTTACTTGTTACCCTGGATATTAATCCTTTGTATACTGTAATACCTAACAATGGTGGAATGGAAATGGTTATGTTAGAATTCATTAAATCTAGGAAATTTTCCATGAACACTGTTAGTTTGCTAATGGAAATGTTGGATTTGATTTTAAGTTACAACTTTTTTGAATTTAATGGCAAGCTATACCACCAGGCCAGTGGAGCAGCTATGGCACCCAGCTATGCAAATGTTTTTATGCATGAATGGGAAAGATGTAATGTTTTTCAAAGTGCTTTTATGCAGAGTATTGCATTTTTCAAACGCTTTATAGATGATTTTTTTGTTTGGAGGGGTGATGCTAAATCTCTGTGTGAATTTTTGCAGTATTTAAACAATATTTGCACCTATTTGAAATTTCCATTTGCTTATAGTTGCAGTAATGTGAATTATTTGTATCTTACTGCATGCAAAGTGGGTGACAGATTAATGATGACCATATACAAAAAGCAAGTATCAATGTCAGTGGTTATAATGTACAGTTAAAGGGTAGATATACTTGCAAGTCAAAGTCTGTAGTGTATTTAGTTTTATGTATTTCATGTAGTTCACTCTATGTACGATGTACCACTAGTGAAATAAATAGAAGAATGCACAAGCATAAATATGCTGTTAGTATTGGAGATGACAAAACTGCACTTGGGAAACATTATAAGGTGAAATAATGTAAAGTTGGTTTTAAGTTTTGTGTTTTAGATGAAGTTTTAAGTTTTGATAAGAAGTTTAATGCTGAAGAAGAACTTGGATGGATGGAATATGTCTGGCAGGTAAAGTTGAATGCCTGCATCCACCTGGGTTAAATGATTGGGAAGACTTTATAGCCTTCCTTAAAAGAAAAGGGTTGAAGCATTAATTAATGGTTATGTGATTTTTCTGTCTTGATGTGATTTAAAAGCTGTTGAACTGTTATCACACTATTCAGTCTGAAGAAGTCTAGTGTGGACGAAAGTGCTTGTGTTTCTATTTCTGGTCATTAAATAGTTTTTCGTATTGGTTACTTTCTGGTGTTTAATTTTTTTTATAATACTTACTAAAACAATTTGAATTCAACTTCCCTTTGAAAGGATATATCACCTAAACAAATATCTCCAACTGCCTAGTACCTTTACCTGGCTCCCACATACCTGATCCAGCTGATTAACACACTCATTCTAAACTGTTAATCTGATGTTGTCAATTTTCATTCATTCTTCAACATATGGGTTTGGATCTGATCCTCAGATCTGAATCGGCTGCTGTTTCATAGCTTGTGGATACTACAAGCTCCCGAGCTCCTCCCTTATCCATAATGCAGCAATCACCCTCCTTCCCCAGATCTCGTTTGTCTCCATTATGTAGAGACATGGTCACTGCAGCTTTCAGGTGTGAGTTTGAGAAGATAAGCTATTTCTACTTTTATATCTTCCTATTATCAAAAGTTTCTTCTTTATCCTCCCTTTACCTAGTAGTAGTAAAACTATTCTTTTCTTCTTACCGTTGGTAGCTTTACATTAACATCGTTGGTAATCTTCCCTTACCACTATTCAGTAATTTCCTTAATACCATTGTTGGTATTCCCTTGCCATCAGAGCTGACTTCTTCAGACTCCAGATCCATATCTTCAGATCCAGTTTATCATGAACCTAACCAGTTACCTAGAACTAGGTACGCGTCTTTCCTGTATCCTCTCACCTCACATCTGTGTTTCTGGAAAGACACCGTTCACCTTCCATAGCCTTTTCTCATTTGTCCAGAAGTCTCACAGAAGCCATTGTGGATAGAATGATGAGGAAGTTTCTTTCGACACAAATTCAGATGGGAGTTCTACCGGCTCCTACCCACATGGGTCTGGAGACCTTCAGTACAATCCCAGCAGTTTTGGCTCCTTCTCTGATCCATTCCTCAGTTTTAGAGCCCCTGTGCCATCTGTTTTGGATCTGAAGATTACTTCATCTTCATATCTGAATACTTCTCTGAGTGTTCCGGCTCCAAGTGTTTCAGAGCCAGATGACTCGAACCTGAAGCATCGTTATCTGATCTGAAGGGTTGGGGTCAACTCCAAAGTTGTGGGAGCCATTCCTGCCCATTGGAGCCTCGGCATTTGAGGGAGCTATCAGTGCAGAAGCATGTCTTCTCAGCGTCAACAGTTTCCTTCTCCCTGGGGCATTCTGTCTTTGAGATAGTAGAGAGAGAGAGAGTATTCTCTTCTAGAGGTCAGGTGACTCCCCCCCCCACCTCAGATCTTCCGTCTGGATTTGAGATGTCTTTGTGTCGTGAGCCTCTACATTCTACTTTACAGGGATAGCCAGCCCAAAGTCTACAGGCTACCCCACAGGGAATACTTATTTCTTCCAATACTTCTCTGGAACATCCCAGCAAAGAAGTCCCTAGGAAGAGGAAGTGCAAGAGGAGGCGCTTGGACTCCCCTCAGGAATAAATCACAGAGGATACCAATTTCATTGAAGAGGAAGGGTCCCCAAGATCGCCACCTGATGACATCTCATTCAGAGACATTTTAGAGATCCTGAAAAAAGGGGTGGTTGGTCTACCGATAACCATTTTCAAGAGGGAAGGGTATTCCTGGAGGCATTTGGTACTGGTATATCTACTTCCTGGGTGACTCAGCCCACTGATGAGCTTATTAATTTGATCTCTCAGCGGCTGTGGAAGGACCCTAATTTTGTTGAGCTGATCCCCAGGAGGCCAGATAGGATCCTGGTACCACAGAACAGAAGGGAATTCTGGAACAATGGAGTACCAGTAAATGCTATGGTCATGACAGAAGCCACCAAGAAGGAGCTCGTGGAACAGAGTTCCACTGTTCATCCCCATAACAGGGGAATCTAGGATGCTAGACAAGTTTGGGAAGAGAGTGTATGCATCAGTGACCTTTGCACTCAGGTCTCTGGATTACTTGGCACACTTCACCAGATTACAGAAGGATTTGATCAAAGAACTTTCAAAATCTCTCTCAGGAACCAGTACTCCTGAGGCAGAGTCTTCTATTGCTTCACAGTTGGTGACCCTTCAATCTTTTTCCGATTCATCCATGAGGCTTATATCCCATGCAGCTGAAAGAGTCTCAAGGCCAGTGGGTTCAGGCATTTCCATCAGGAGGCATGTCTGGATGTGCCTATGTGATTTTTCAGAGCCCTTCAAGTCATCCTTCATTGCTTCTCCTTTTGACAGTAGTTCGTTATTTGGCCCCAAGGTGGGACATACTCTCCAGGTGTGAGCAAGATGGTAATACCCTTTCTGCAGTAGACATATGTTTTTCAACTCCTCAAAGAACTTTTTTGAGGAATCATTGATGTGGTTAGAAAATGTGGCTCAGGAAATCCCAGGGTCCATTCCATGATCCACGTGGAGAGAGCTCCCCCAGGTGCAGGGGGAGAAATCAAATGGAAGATGCTACCCATACAGCAGAGTAGGCCCACAGAACCAGGGGTCCAGAGACTCTCTCTCTGCCAGGCCTTATCAGCTCTACTGAAAGGAGGCCTGATTGCCCCTTTTCCCTACCCCTCCATTTCTAAACAAAATTCCTGATGTTTCACCCAGCCAGAAGAAAACAGCAGCTCTGGAGATACAAAAGCTGTTAGAAAAAAAGAGTCATCAACTAATTACCCCCAGACCAGAAAGGATCTGGAATTTACTGAAGATTCTTTTTTTGTGCCAAAGAAAACAGGGGACTGGAGACCAGTTTTGGATCTCAGCAATCTAAACAAATCAGTTCAGCATACAAAGTTCCAGATGGTCATGGTTCAGCCCATCTTGCCTTATCTGCACAAGGATGGCTGGATATGCTCAACAGATCTCCAGGATGCGTAATATCACATAAAAAGAAACAGATGGTCCAGAAGATATCTACGCTTCTGGCTGGGAGCCAGTCATTACCAATTCAGAGTACTGCCCTTTGGCCTCACCACAGCCCCCAGGGTGTTCACAAAATGCATGGCAGTAGTGGCAGCTCATTTGAGACTGCAGGGATTCCAGGTGTTTCCATATCTAGATGATTGGCTCATTACTGCTTCAACCAAGCATCTACTGATAGCAGCTTGGCACTATTTACTGTAGGTTTGTTCTAATCTAGAAATTAAAATCAATCACAGCAAATCTCAGCTTCAACCATAGATGATAGAGTTTATAAGGGCCTTCTTCAACACAGCATCAATGATAGCTTCTCTTCCCTTGTCAAGAGTTCAAACTATTTGTTTTCAAGTAAACAAAATTCTTCATAACACATTTGTGTCAGCCAGACTGATTTTACAGACCCAAGGATCCATGTCCTCAGCTATAGTTTTAGTTCTGCTAGCAAGATACCATATGAGAATTCTTCAGTGGACTTGAGCAACCTATGTCAACCAAGATCAGCATAACTCAGGCATGCAAGAAATATCTTTGGTGGTGGATTCACTCAGACCAAATTTCACAAGGTTGTCCACTCATCCTCCCTCAGTCAAGTGGCCATAGTGATCACAGATGCTTCCCAGATCGGGCGGGGTGGCATATCTTGGGGAAGACTGTTCAAAGCTCTTAGTCCTGCAAGGAGGCCAAAATGCATATCAGTGTCCTGGAGATGAGGGCAGTACTCCTAGCACTGCATGCGTTCCAAGACTCTCTCCTTTCTGAAACTATTGCTATTCAAATGGTCAATATGTCTGTGGTATGGTACATCAACAAACAAGGAGGAACCAGATCTTACCCCTCATGTCAAGAAGCCATAAGAGTGTGGCAATGGGTGATCTCTTCCAACTGATTTCTGATAGCAACACACATACCGGGGAAATCAAATGTGATAGCAGACAAGTTGAGCAGGTCCATATTACTACCTCATGGGTGGTCTCTCAACAGGGAAGTGGCAGAGATGATATTCCATCAATGGGGCCAACCATGCTGTGGCCTATTTGCATCTCCCTGAACAACAAGTGCAGGTTCTTTGCCCTAATCTCACCACCAGGGGAGTCACCGAGAGACGCTCTCCTTCATGATTGGCCTCCAGGTCTCCTCTACACTTCCCCCCTAACGTCATTAATTCAAAAATTCCTACAGAAAGTATCCCAGTTGAAGAGCAATGTCATCCTCATTGCCCCTTATTGATCTCGACAGATTTGGTTTCAGTTCATATGGGCTCATTTGTTCACCCGCCTTGGATTGTGGATCCAATTCCAGACCTCCTATCTCACTCGACAGACATTGCTCACCTGGATATCCTGGAACTAAAGTTGACCATATGGTTTCTCCAATTCCGTTAATAGCCAGACAGCCCAAGCTCTCTTCCCCAGTCCGCCACATTCTTTTGTCTTTCCACAAACTTTCCATTAGGAAAATTTAGAAGAGCAAATAGAAAAGATTTGTCATTTGGGTGCAGCAACAAATCATTAACCCTTTTTTAGCATCAGTACCAGAAATTCTTGAATTCCTGGCTTCCATATTTAATGATGGGGCTAGTTCTTCAACAGTTAAGGTTCAGTTAGCTGCCATCTCCAGTTTCCATATTGGAATTGGTAATTCTACACTGGCTTCTCCACGTCTTTGTAAGGCATTTATAAAAGGAACCTTTCTACTCAAACCACCCTTTAAGGATCCTACTCCGCATTGGGATCTAAACTTTATTTTACAGGCCCTAACTCAGAAACCATTTTAACCAGCTGCAAACTGTGAATTGACATTTTTTTGACTTGGAAAACCATATTTCTGATAGCCATAACATTGGCCAGGAGAGTGTCAGAACTGAACTTCAACCCTTATCCTCTAAGTCTCCTTCTTTAATTTTTCAAAAGGATAGGGTGTCCTTAAGAACAATCATTCCTTTCTTCCTAAGGTGGTGTCAGGATCTAACATTAATCAATCTATCAACCTCCCAGTATTCTTTCCAAATTTTTCAAACAAAAATAAATACATTCTGAATTTATTACATGTTTACAGACAATTACACTTCTGTCTGCATAGATCTGAGAAATTTAGGAAATCAGATCAATTATTTGTATCTTTTTCAGAAACCAGATTGGTTCAACCAGATTCAACAGTAACCTTATCAAAATGGGTGACAGATTGCATTTTCTTTTTTTATAATAAGTCTGGTCTGATCTTGACACATTCTGTAAGAGCCCATTCTTCCAGATCCCTGGCAACTTCATCAGCATTTTATCCAGGTCTTCCATGGACAATATTTGTGCGGCTGCAACTTGGGCTAACCCTCATACTTTTATTACTCATTACAAGTTGGATCTGGTCTGGAGGGGAAGAGCAGCCTTCGGCTCAACAGTACTCAGGAATATCCTTCCTTACAGTCCACCCGAATTCACGTAGCTGGGGACCCTGTCCCATATTTTGAGGAATGAATGAAAATTGACATCAGATAAAGAAGTTATGTGCTCACTATAACGTTCCATCTGTGTTGTCCAAGTCCCCCCCCCCCCCGCAGCCCTTGCCCTGTTTCTCTGACTGGCTTCTGGAAGAATGGGAGATAGTGACTTTCTATCTTAAAGCTAGAATTCCATTGCATCTTACAATAATAAGAAGGGAATGAGGCAGAATGGTGCATTATGGGTAAGGGGGAGCCCAAGAGCTTGTAGTATACATGGGATGTGAAACAGCAGCCAAGTCAGATCTGAGGATTTGATCCAAACCCATACGTTATGGAAGAATGAAAATGGACAACACAAATAGAATGTTATGGTGAGTACATAACTTCTTTTTCGGCTTAGCACATCATTACTGTTCTAAAACCACTACCCATAATCTACTCCACATTTTCATCTTACTGGTCTCTATTAGCCTATTAGCTTTCCTAACCTGGCTACTACTGGTCATATTTCTACTACTACTACTCTTTCTTGTTTAACTCTATTCACCCTTTTCTATTCCATCTATGTAACTGTGCATATATTTGGTTTGGAAGAACGAAGAAACAACTACCCACCAAAGGTCCGTTCCACAAGCAGAAACAAGCGGAAAGCAAAATGTAGATAAAAGTGGAAACAGGACCACCACAAAAAATATATAAAAAATAAAGTAAACTTTTAATAAAACAAGCGCTTTCACGTATTCAAGTACACGCTTCTTCAGGTTTTTTTCTGAAGAAGCATGTACTTGAACACGTGAAAGCGCTTGTTTTATTAAAAGTTTACTTTATTTTTTATATATTTTTTGTGGTGGTCCTGTTTCCACTTTTATCTACATATATTTGGTTTGTTAGATATTCTGTGTATATATTGTTTGACGGATTTTCTATAGTTACTCATACATGTAAATTGCTATTTGTATACCGTACATTGTTTCACTATATTACAATTTAACCTGGGCTGAGCCTGTAATTGAAAGTAATGTAAAGGGAAGAGTGAGAGGGGCAACTGCCTCAGGCAAAAAGTGTTGGGGGTGTGACCAGCCAATCCTGATGCCTCTTTAATGCAATACCTTTGGAATAACCTCCATTCCAACCCCTGATCTCTTTAAAAAATCTCTTAGACAACACCTCTCTTCCTGCTGGTTATGCCCATGCCAAAAATAACATCTGTTTCTTCCCCTTTCTCCCCTCTTACCACTCCTGCTTATTGGAGGCTAATATCTAGTCAACATAACTAGTTCTACTGCCTTATCTAATATTGTTGCTCCACTACACTTGTGCGAGTATTAATACTTGTATATATGAAATGTTTCCCTCCACTACACTTGTGCGAGTGTTAATATTTGTATATATGAAATGTTTGCCTCCTCTTCATGTAACTACTATGGCCTACATATGACTGTAAATACTTGTTGAGGTTGTTTCTATACTACCATAAAAATTTATGTTTAATTCTTTGAATCTGCCAAAGAAATTCTACATTTATATTTGTTTAAAAATGTAAACTTTATTTACTTATATGGAGCTTTTCTCCCCGGGCCTCCACTGAAAATGGGCTCATGTTGGCCCAGTGGACTTTCCCAGTAAACAAATGCAATAAATAAATAAATAAATAAATACTGGCTTTCAAAAGCTGGTATTGCATTTGTAGTTAAACTGGAGCACTGTAACACTCCATGTGTGGTCTAAACTGTAGAAACTGTTTGCTGGAGTTTAAAAGTAAAAGAAAAAATGTTGTTTTTAACTCATACCTGAGCAATGTAGCCATACCTCTCAATTGTACCGATTTTCACAGAATATCCAGATTTTTGCCTCATACTTTTGGTTCGTTTGTCATGAAATTGTGGTTTTCTTGCAAATTAGTGGCAAATCATTAAACAGTGAAATTAGAAAATAATGACAGACATTTGAGTTTCAGACTTCATTCCCTTCAGAAAATTCATGCTAATCCAAAACGTGATATTCTATCAACTTTCTGGGTTTCTAAGAGCAATATTTAAAAATTGTCCCTATTTTTGTCCTTTGTTCCAGTTTTATTTACAGTTTTGTCCAGATTTTTTGCTGTAAGAGTTTGAGAGGTATGACTGTAGCTGTCTGTGCAGGCAGGGTATAAACTGTAGCAGCTGTTTGCTAAGTTTGTTTCAGTTTAAAAATATATATATTTTTAAACTAAAATATGAACACCACAGCACTCTTTGTAGGCAGGGTATAAACAGTATCAACTGTTTGCTGCATATGTAATAAGCAGTTTGTTATAGTTTGAAAAGAAGACTTTTTTAAACTAACATATAAGCGCTGTAGTGCTTTGTGCAGGCAGAGTACAACCTGTGACAACAGTTTGCTGCAGTTTAAAAGACATATTTTTAAAATGATATGTTGGAAGGTTGGGGGCACAGCACAGAAGCAGGACATGAATGGCTTGGGCAGGAGGGGGTGGCGTGTTGTGCATCTAGCCACCTGACTGATATGCCAGCAGAAGGAATGTCTGTTTTGTATTTTTTTTTTTTGCTCTTCAGTGTGTATTTGTAGATCTAACTGTAATAAGCTGATCACTTACAATTTAGCAGTCAGCCTTTTTACAGTGAAATGCTTTTTTTTTTTTGAGGGGGTGGTGACTGGTTCATAATAATGTCCCAGGGCACTGGTTCGTTCTAGTAATTGGTTACTGTTTGATCAGTGTTTTAACCCAATAAAGATAAATAAATTAATGAATAAATAAATAAAACTAATAAATGAATCAATACATAAATATTTAATCTATCTTAGATGTTTCAGAACAGTCATTGCTACTTTAGGTTCAAACTGTAGTTTGCTTTAACTAATATTGGACATTAACTTCCTTTTTTGCTAAGTATGTGGTTTTCTTCCTGTTTTTTTTTAACATTTTATGTCATTTGTCTCATGGCTGTTTGGATTATGCATAACATGCTTGCTATCTTGCCTTCTTGATATGCTTTGATTTTTTTTTTTATATCTGTTTTTATAGCAAACTTCCGGTTAGCCTCCTCCAACTTCCTTTTGTATTCACAGAGTTTTTTCAGTACTTTGTACACTGTAGTACCCTAGGCTTCTGCTGTGTGATACATGGCACTAACATTTCTTAATCCAGCCCTAGATAGCTGCAGGATAAATGGATAAAGTATCAGCTGCAACAAGACTTCACTTTCATCTAATACATTTGGGATGGATCTTCTTTTATCATTCAAGAGATAAAATCCATAATACATCTTAGGGAATGAAAAATGGAGACATAAACAAACCAGACTGTAATTATGAAAAGAGTATAAAATAGACACTGAAGTATTTGGTTTGCTCAGCAAGCATGAATGGGTATGGAGGTGTAGCTAAGGTTAGACAGAGTATGTAGGTATGGGTTTATTTATTCATTGGCTTAGTTATTTATTTTAATAGGTTCATAGGTTCATACTAGGCTATCTGCCCTAGGGCATTTATAAGCCTAGCCAGAGTATGTTTGGCTTTCGCCACCCATTTTAAATTAATTTTGCTATGCCCTTTTTCGAGGTTAGTATACTGTGCCTCGGTCTAACAGTGACACAGAAGTGATACCTGGGGTAAACCTACGATCTCCCATCCACTCATCAAGATTCCTCTTGAAGAGAGTCAATGAGGGACTCTGCCTAACCTGGACTGGGATTTTATTCCAGAGTGAAGGGAGCCTCTGGGTTATGAATCTGTCCCTCCAGCATGTCCTATTTATTTCAGTGCTGAGGTTCAAGTCTCTCGAGCGTGTAGCTTGATGGGATTTGGATTTTTTGAGGTGCAGCATGTCCCTTAATTCCGGGTTGGACATGGCTTTGTACATCAGGCACAGATCGCCTCTGAGCAAGTGGTATGCCACTGAGTAGAGCAGGAGTTTCTTTAACCGGGCAGCATATGGCATCTGTTTGAGCCCTTTGATCCTCTTGGTGAGGTACTTTTGGGGTCTTTCCAGTTGCTGCAGGTGTCTGGTAAGGTACATCCCAAAAGGGGCATTGTACTCAATTATGGGCCTGATGGATGAGTAAAGAGGCACGATGACCTCCCCTGATCTAGATGTGAATCCTTTCATGATTAGGTGGGCTATATAAAATGTTTTTCTAACCACTTTGGCCACGTGGTTGTCAAATGAGAGATTGCTATCAACTTGGGTCCCCAGGTCCCTAATTACTTCTTCTGTACTTAATGGATTACCACCTATGTGGTAATTTGTGGGCACTTTGTTTTTGCCAAAGGGGATGACTATACACTTTTTGGCATTTAGCTTGAGGCCATGGCTCTGGCACCAGTTGTCTGTTTCTATGAGGCCCTTTAGTAGGATGCTTATGTCAGCTGTAGAGTCGATTATGGCGCCCAGGTTGCAGTCATCTGCGAACGTGGTCAGCCACAGTCCTTCCGTGTTGGCCTGTACCTCCGAGAAATATATACCGAACAAGAGAGGTCCCAGGACTGAGCCTTGTGGGACGCTACTTGTAACTGGTTTGGAGTCTGACATGGCTCCAGCAATTCTAACCATGTGGGTTCTGTCCTTGAGCCAGTTTGCAACCCATCTAGTGACATAGGGGTTTATATTTAAGCTGGTGAGCTTATCTATAATGCCTGAGTGGGGTATTGTATCAAAGGCTTTTGCGAGGTCCAGGTAGGCTGTGTGGACCACCTTCCCTTCGTCAATGGCCTTGGTGACTGTTTCAAAGAAGTCAACCAGGTTTAAGAGGCAGGATCTGCCCTTAACAAAGCTGAACTGGGTAGGATACAGTGTCTGTAGGTCCCCAATATCTTTATTTATGAGGTCCATGATGATCCTTTCCATAGCTTTGCAGACCAAGCTAGTCAGGCTTATGGGGCGATAGTTTCCAGGGTCCGTTGAGGCACCACCTTTGTGGAGAGGGACCACCATTGCTGTACGCCACTCTTTGGGTACATATCCTGTAGTAAGGCTGAGATTGAACAGTAGTTTTATGTTTGGGTTTAGCTCTTCTTGGAGTTCATGTAGGATGCAGCCCGGGACACCATCTGGTCCTATTGATGCTGTGTTTTTTGCTTTGGAGAGGGCGGCTCTTACCTGAGCATCTGAGATGTCAGGGGGGCAGCACTCTACTGGGATAGATATTTGCCCTTTTTGTGGGGGGGGGGAGTTTGCGCTGAACCCGTCAGCTAGGATGTTGGCAATGTCTGTGGGTTTGATGTATTTTTTGTCATTTTGGACTAATTCTGAGCATATCTGGGAATTCCCACCCAGGTTCCTAACATAACTAAAGAAAGCCTTGTGATTATCCTTAGTGTCCTGTGCAATGTTTCTCTCGAAGCTGGCCTTAGACGATTTTATGAATGCCCATAGTTTTTTGCTAATACTGATCAGAGATGCCTTCCCTTTTTGGGATTTTGCTCTATCATGTAGTAGCTTCCTCCTTCTGTTGTATAGTTTGTTTATGGCTGGGGTTCACCAGACAGGACGTCTGCCTTTGGAGGACTGGGTCTTGGTTTTATTTGGGATTGCATGATCCATGCATTCCTGAAGGTGTTCATAAAATGCATTTATAAAGGATTCTGCGGTCTGGGCCGTATTTTCCACAGGCCCGGGGGCTTTGAAGGATTCCACCTCGGTTTTGAGGAGTGTGAAATTTGCTTTAGAGAATTTTTTCACTGTGGTTTTCTGGGCAGGGGGTGGGGTCGGGATGTGAATATCCAGTGAGATCAGTTTATGGTCTGATCTTACCAGTGAGGGATACACTTCTGGTCTGGAGCATAGAGTCCCCATGTTGGTGATGATCAGGTCCAGTATGTTCTCCCCTCTTGTGGGAGTGGTAACAAGTTGTTCCATAGCATTTGAGTTTATGAATTCTAGGAACCTTTGGGCTAGGGTGTTGGAGCTAGAGTAATGCTCCCAGTCTATGTTTGGGTAGTTGAAGTCGCCCAATATAATGGTGTTTGGAGAGACCTTCATATTTTCCAGTATTCTCAGGAAGGCCGAGTGGGGTTCCTGGGTTTGGGAGGGTGGTCTGTAGCAGGCTATAAATTGGAAGGCAGTTTTACCCACTGTTAGTTGCACATGGATAGTCTCTCACCCTTCGTGCTTTGCCACCAACTTGGAGGTGTGGGTATCTTTGATGAATATCGATACTCCCCCTCCTTTTGTGGTTCAGTCCAAGTTTTGGGGCCAAAAAGCATGGTATAAGGTATAATCTGGTAGTGCTGGGGTGCTCTCGGGAGCCCTGAACCAGGTTTCTGTTACTGCACAGATATCGATGTTCTCCATGCTAAGGAGAGTTTCAAGTGCGTACATCTTGAGGTTTAGACATCTGGCGTTGAGTACCATTACTCTTAGTTTCTTATCCCTTGTGATACCTATGGAGGTGGGTTTGTCTTTTGAGCCTTGCCTAAAAAAGGCACTATGGGGGTAGCAAGAGCCTTTGCCAATATCCGAAAGCCCAGGGGTGACAGGTGCAAGCCATCCCTAGTGAAGCATTGTGGCTTGTCGAGCATATCATCCCAGGCTGACAGGCATTGGATCCCCTTTGAATGACACCAGTACTTAAGCCAATTGTTGAAATTGATCATCTTGTCTTCATATTGTGGCATCATTCTTGGTGAGGGTAAGATGCTACTCAAGGTCAGGGTCATACCGGCCTGGGCTACATGCTCAGAGAGCTCCTCTATGTCTCTTTTCATGTAGTCCAGGGAGGTATGTCTCAGGTCATTCACACCAGCATGGACAATGACTGAGTCATATTTTTACTTGCCTTGGAGTGACCTGAGTGCTTGTGTTATGTGGCGGATCCTAGCGCCCGACAGGCTCCTCACCGTGACCTTCTCCTTGTTCAGCCTGGTGAGCAGGACGTCAGTGTGCCTAACGATAGAGTCACCTATTACAAGTGTATCAGGTGTGTTGTTTAGCCTTAAGGGCTGTGATTGTTCGGCACACTGGCTTTGTGAGATATGTGTTGCACATGTTTTGTTTTGGGGTAGCGGTTGCTTGGGTGTCTGCTTTGGAGGTCTCTGCTGCTTAGGCAGATCTTTATTTAGAGCCTCCAAGTATGTTTTTATGTGATTATGTGTTTGGTTTGCTGTCGTGGTAAGTCTATGTGAGACTGGAATTGTAGTGAGTGTGGTTTCCTTCTCCTCCTGACTGGTTATGCCAGTACTTAGTTGAGACAGCTTAGCCTCCAGTTTGGCTATATGGTTGCATCTCTCACATGTGTTGGAATTTGTTGGGAGGAGGAGAGGGTTGTCTGTGTACATGAGGCAGTTGTAACATTGCCTCAAGATTCCCAGATTCACCAGCTGGACTGGAGAGGAGATTAACAACTGACCTTTAGACATGCTAGAATAATATTGGGAATTCCTTTATAATTGAAAACAAGGGCCAATGGGGAGTGAGGGTGTAGTGCTTTTAATTTTTAGTGCTGACTTATATAATTGCTTTAGTGAGCAAGTGCCAGGTAACTTCAGTGCAATGTGTTACAGGTAACTTAAATGCAAAAACAACAAACAGTAACTTTCTTTTAAGTGAAACAAGGAAATAAGTACAGTAAGCAATGCAGATATCACTAGGAATCCACAGAAGCGCTGAGAAGCCGCGTTTTAGGTGGAATTAGCATTCCAGGGAAATAACAAGCAAACAAACAACAAGCATACAAACAAAGCTAGATTCAGCAGGCCTGAATCTAGTCTATGCTACAGCAAACAAGGTGTACCAATTTTAGTAAGAAACAGTTCAAATATGCAGGCACTATAAACCTTTAACCAGAAATTCCCAGCTCAGAAAGGCAGAGTCCAGCCTCTCCTCCCACAAGAGTGCAGACCACAAACCTTCTTAATGTAAAATAACTGGCCTGAAGCCCAAGTGCATAAACCAGAACTAATACACTTTAGGAATAACAGACAGTGAGCTCTCAATCAGCAGTTCCCAACTTAAAAGGATGAAAGCTACCGGTCCTGCCACCACAGTGCATGCCACAAACCTTCCTAATGTAAAACAACTGGTCTGAAGCCCAAGTGCTTAATCCAAAAGACTTAGAATGATAGCTACACTTTAATCAAGTTACTACCAAGCAGTAATAAATACAATTGAATACTTTAAAGAATACCTGGATTAGTGTTCAGGTTATACAAACAAAGCTAGTTTCAGCAGGCCTGGATCTAGTCTATGCTACAGCAAACAAGGTGTACCAATTTCAGTAAGAAGCAGTTCAGAAATGCATGCACTATAAGCCTTTAACCAGAAATTCCCAGCTCAGAAGGGCAGAGTCCAGCCACTCCTCCCACAAGAGTGCGGACCACAAACCCTCTTAATGTAAAATAACTGGCCTGAAAGCCCAAGTGCTTAAACCAGAATTAATACACTTTTAGAATAACAGACACTGAGCCCTCAATCAGCAGTTCCCAACTTAGAAGGATGTAAGTTACCTGTTCTGCCACTACAGTGCAGACCACAAACCCTCTCAATGTAAAACAACTGGTCTGAAGCCCAAGTGTTGAAACTAAAAGGCTTAGAATGAGTTGCAGTAATAAATACAATTGAGTACTTTTAAGATGACGCAAAAGCAAAATAAAGTAGGAAGAAACACAAGTACAGTAAAAGCAGATGAATTTTTTTTTTCAGAAAAGTAGCAAAAGCAGTAGTAAATACAATTCTCATGCAGTGCAAGCTGGCACACTTGAATATGTAGCAATATTAGTCCACACACAGTTTGAAAAAATGTAATTAAATTAAAAAGGACTAAAAGCAAGTGCAGAAAGGGTTAATTAGGTAGAATGCGGTAAAGAGATGGGCCTGGGGGAGTGTCTTAGATCAAATCTACAGTGGGGCGGGCAGTGCAAAAGCCACCAAATTTAAACTACAACCAAGAACTGGGAGGCGGGGTGGGGAAAAACAGTTTCAACACAGATGTGAGGAATGTGCAAATTATAAAGCCAAAAATATATACTGTTCTCTCTCTCTCTCTCTATATATATATATATATACAACAGATATCTAAGCAAACAATTTAGCTTTATACTACAGAATAATACAGAAAAATATACTGAGCTCTATATATTTGCAGATAGTTCTGTAAGGCTGTCTCTCAAACTAAGGTTCCAGTTTGAATGCAGATTGTTAATTAACAGGACACACAACACTAGCTCAATTATATAGCTGAAGACAAGGCAGGAAATGGGGGGGGGAACAGTTTCAACACAGATATGAGTAATGTGCAAATTATTAAGCCAAAAAACCTATACTGTTCTCTATATATATATACAACAGATATCTAAGCAAACAATTTAGCTCTATAATACAGAATAATACAGAACAATATACTCAGCTGTATATATTTGCAGATAGTTCTGTAAGGCTGTCTCTTAAACTAAGGTACCAGTTTGAATGCAGATTGTTAATTAACAGGACACACAACAGTAGCTCAATTATATAGCTGAAGACAATGCAGGAAATGAGGGGTGGTGGGGAAAAACAGTTTCAACACAGATGTGAGGAATGTGCAAATTATAAAGCCAAAACATATATACTATTCTCTCTCTCTCTCTCTCTCTATATATATATATATATATATATATATATATATACACAACAGATATCTAAGCAAACAATTTAGCTCTATAATACAGACTAGTACAGAAAAATATACTCAGCTCCTTATATTTGCAGATAGTTCTGTAAGGCTGTCTCTCAAACTAAGGTTCCAGTTTGAATGCAGATTGTTAATTAACAGGACACACAACACTAGCTCAATTATATAGCTGAAGACATGGCAGGAAATAAGGGGGGGGAAACAGTTTCAACACAGATGTGAGGAATGTGCAAATTATAAAGCCAAAAAATATATACTCTTCTCCCTCTCTCTCTCTCTCTATATATATATATATATATATATATATACAACAGATATCTAAGCAAACAATTTATCTCTATAATACAGAATAATACAGAAAAATATACTCAGCTCTATATATTTGCAGATAGTTCTGTAAGGCTGTCTCTCAAACTAAGGTTCCAGTTTGAATGCAGATTGTTAATTAACAGGACACACAACACTAGCTCAATTATATAGCTGAAGACAAGGAAGGAAATGAGGGGGGGGGACAGTTTCAAAACAGATGTGAGGAATGTGCAAATTATAAAGCCAAAAAATATAGACTGTTCTCTCTCTCTCTCTCTCTCTCTATATATATATATATATATATATATATATACAAAAGATATCTAAGAAAACAATTTAGCTCTATAATACAACATAATACAGAAAAATATACTCAGCTCTATATATTTGCAGATAGTTCTGTAAGGCTATCTCTCAAACTAAGGTTCCAGTTTGAATGCAGATTGTTAATTAACAGGACACACAACACTAGCTCAATTATATAGCTGAAGACAAGGCAGGAAATGAGGGGGGGGGGCAAAACAGTTTCAACACAGATGTAAGGAATGTGCAAATTATAAAGCCAAAAAATATATACTGTTCTCTCTCTCTCTCTCTCTATATATATATATATATATATATATATATATATACAACAGATATCTAAGCAAACAATTTAGCTATATAATACAGAATAATACAGAACAATATATTCAGCTGTATATATTTGCAGATAGTTCTGTAAGGCTGTCTCTCAAACTAAGGTACCAGTTTGAATGCAGATTGTTAATTAACAGGACACACAACAGTAGCTCAATTATATAGCTGAAGACAAGGCAGGAAATGAGGGGTGGTGGGGAAAAACAGTTTCAACACAGATGTGAGGAATGTGCAAATTATAAAGCCAAAAAATATATACTATTCTCTCTCTCTCTCTATATATATATATATATATATATATATACACACACACAACAGATATCTAAGCAAACAATTTAGCTCTATAATACAGACTAATACAGAAAAATATACTCAGCTCCTTATATTTGCAGATAGTTCTGTAAGGCTGTCTCTCAAACTAAGGTTCCAGTTTGAATGCAGATTGTTAATTAACAGGACACACAACACTAGCTCAATTATATAGCTGAAGACATGGCAGGAAATAAGGGGGGGGGAACAGTTTCAACACAGATGTGAGGAATGTGCAAATTATAAAGCCAAAAAATATATACTCTTCTCCCTCTCTCTCTCTCTCTCTCTCTATATATATATATATACAACATATATCTAAGCAAACAATTTATCTCTATAATACAGAATAATACAGAAAAATATACTCAGCTCTATATATTTCTCAGATAGTTCTGTAAGGCTGTCTCTCAAACTAAGGTTCCAGTTTGAAAGCAGATTGTTAATTAACAGGACACACAACACTAGCTCAATTATATAGCTGAAGACAAGGCAGGAAATGAGGGGGGTGGGGAAAAACAGTTTCAACACAGATGTGAGGAATATGCAATAATAAAGCCAAAAAATATATACTGTTCTCTCTCTATATATACAACAGATATCTAAGCAAACAATTTAGCTCTATAATACAGAATAATACAGAAAATATACTCAGCTCTATATATTTGCAGATAGTTCTGTAAGGCTGTCTCTCAAACTAAGGTTCCAGTTTGAATGCAGATTGTTAATTAACAGGACACACAACACTAGCTCAATTATATAGCTGAAGACAAGGCAGGAAATGAGGGGGGGGAAACAGTTTCAACACAGATGTGAGTAATGTGCAAATTATTAAGCCAAAACACCTATACTGTTCTCTATATGTATATACAACAGATATCTAAGCAAACAATTTAGCTCTATAATACAGAATAATACAGAACAATATACTCAGCTGTATATATTTGCAGATAGTTCTGTAAGGCTGTCTCTCAAACTAAGGTACCAGTTTGAATGCAGATTGTTAATTAACAGGACACACAACAGTAGCTCAATTATATAGCTGAAGACAATGCAGGAAATGAGGGGTGGTGGGGAAAAACAGTTTCAACACAGATGTGAGGAATGTGCAAATTATAAAGCCAAAAAATATATACTATTCTCTCTCTCTCTCTCTCTCTCTATATATATATATATATATATATACACACACACAACAGATATCTAAGCAAACAATTTAGCTCTATAATACAGACTAATACAGAAAAATATACTCAGCTCCTTATATTTGCAGATAGTTCTGTAAGGCTGTCTCTCAAACTAAGGTTCCAGTTTGAATGCAGATTGTTAATTAACAGGACACACAACACTAGCTCAATTATATAGCTGAAGACATGGCAGGAAATAAGGGGGGGGAACAGTTTCAACACAGATGTGAGGAATGTGCAAATTATAAAGCCAAAAAATATATACTCTTCTCCTCTCTCTCTCTCTATATATATATATATATATATATATATATATATATACAACATATATCTAAGCAAACAATTTATCTCTATAATACAGAATAATACAGAAAAATATACTCAGCTCTATATATTTCACAGATAGTTCTGTAAGGCTGTCTCTTAAACTAAGGTTCCAGTTTGAAAGCAGATTGTTAATTAACAGGACACACAACACTAGCTCAATTATATAGCTGAAGACAAGGCAGGAAATGAGAGGGGGTGGGGAAAAACAGTTTCAATACAGATGTGAGGAATATGCAATAATAAAGCCAAAAAATATATACTGTTCTCTCTCTATATATATATATATATAACAGATATCTAAGCAAACAATTTAGCTCTATAATACAGAATAATACAGAAAATATACTCAGCTCTATATATTTGCAGATAGTTCTGTAAGGCTGTCTCTCAAACTAAGGTTCCAGTTTGAATGCAGATTGTTAATTAACAGGACACACAAATCTAGCTCAATTATATAGCTGAAGACAAGGCAGGAAATGAGGGGTGGTGGGGAAAAACAGTTTCAACACAGATTTGAGAAATGTGCAAATTATAAAGCCAAAAAATATATACTGTTCTCTCTCTCTCTCTCTCTATATATATATATATATATATATATATATACAACAGATATCTAAGCAAACAATTTAGCTCTATAATACAGAATAATACAGAAAAATATACTCAGCTCTATATATTTGCAGATAGTTCTGTAAGGCTGTCTCTCAAACTAAGGTTCCAGTTTGAATGCAGATTGTTAATTAACAGGACACACAACACTAGCTCAATTATATAGCTGAAGACAAGGCAGGAAATGAGGGGGGGATGGGGAAAAACAGTTTCAACACAGTTGTGAGGACTGTGCAAATTATAAAGCCAAAAAATATATACTGTTCTCTCTATATATATACAACAGATATCTAAGCAAACAATTTAGCTGTATAATACAGAATAATACAGAAAAATATACTCAGCTCTATATATTTGCAGATAGTTCTGTAAGGCTGTCTCTCAAACTAAGGTTCCAGTTTGAATGCAGATTGTTAATTAACAGGACACACAACACTAGCTCAATTATATAGCTGAAGACAAGGAAGGAAATGGGGGGGACAGTTTCAAAACAGATGTGAGGAATGTGCAAATTATAAAGCCAAAAAATATAGACTGTTCTCTCTCTCTCTCTCTATATATATATATATATATATATATATATATATATACAAAAGATATCTAAGAAAACAATTTAGCTCTATAATACAACATAATACAGAAAAATATACTCAGCTCTATATATTTGCAGATAGTTCTGTAAGGCTGTCTCTCAAACTAAGGTTCCAGTTTGAATATAGATTGTTAATTAACAGGACACACAACATTAGCTCAATTATATAGCCGAAGAAAAGGCAGGAAATGAGGGGGGTGGGGAAAACACTTTCAACACAGATGTGAGGAATGTGCAAATTATAAAGCCAAAAAATATATACTGTTCTCTCTCTCTCTATATATATATATATATATATATATATATATATATATATATATATATATATATATATATATACAACAGATACCTAAGCAAACAATTTAGCTCTATAATACAGAATAATACAGAAAAATATACTCAGCTCTATATATTTGCAGATAGTTCTGTAAGGCTGTCTCTCAAACTAAGGTTCCAGTTTGAATGCAGATTGTTAATTAACAGGACACACAACACTAGCTCAATTATATAGCTGAAGACAAGGCAGGAAATGAGGGGGGTGGAGAAAAACTGTTTCAACACAGATGTGAGGAATGTGCAAATTATAAAGCCAAAAAATATATACTGCTCTCTCTCTCTTTCTATAGATATATATATATATATATATATATATATATATATAAATATATATATATACAACAGATATCTAAGCAAACAATGTGGCTCTATAATACAGAATAATACAGAAAATATACTCAGCTCTATATATTTGCAGATAGTTCTGTAATGCTGTCTCTCAAACTAAGGTACCAGTTTGAATGCAGATTGTTAATTAACAGGACACACAACACTAGCTCAATTATATAGCTGAAGACAAGGCAGGAAATGAGGGGGGTGGGGACGGTTTCAACACAGATGTGAGGAATGTGCAAATTATAAAGCCAAAAAATATATACTGTTCTCTATATATATATATATATATATATACAACAGATATCCAAGCAAACAATTTAGCGCTATAATACAGAATAATACAGAAAAATATACTCAGCTCTATATATTTACAGATAGTTCTGTAAGGCTGTCTCTCAAACTAAGGTTCCAGTTTGAATGCAGATTGTTAATTAACAGGACACACAACACTACCTCAATTATATACCTGAAGACAAGGCAGGAAATGAGGGGGGTGGAAACGGTTTCAACACAGATGTGAGGAATGTGCAAATTATAAAGCCAAAAAATATATACTGTTCTCTCTATATATATACAACAGATATCTAAGCAAACAATTTAGCTCTATAATACAGAATAATACAGAAAAATATACTCAGCTCTATATATTTGCAGATAGTTCTGTAAGGCTGTCTCTCAAACTAAGGTTCCAGTTTGAATGCAGATTGTTAATTAACAGGACACTCAAGACTAGCTCAATTATATAGCTGAAGACAAGGCAGGAAATGAGGGGGGGTGGGAAAAACCAGTTTCAACACAGATGTGAGAAATGTGCAAATTATAAAGCCAAAAAATATATACTGTTCTATATATATATATATATA